>NC_133647.1:136707402-136969841 GCF_009905375.1 Apium graveolens
ATTATATATAAAAATTAGAAGTAGTACAAAAATCCTCTAATTTTAATATGAGTATTTTTATATAAATTTTTTTAATAAAAAATATTAGAATGTAATTATACGAATTTATAAAATTAATAAAACATATAGAATAAGTAATAAATGTGATTTTAAAATGTAAATTTTGAAAAGTAAATAATTTAATAAAAAAAAATCCTAAGGGGGCTTTTCATTAGAAAGCGGGCCGAAAATTTTGAATAAAGAGCGGAAAATTCAATCGGGCTTCTTCTAAGAAATTAACAAAACATATCTCACATCTCACATCTCACAGGCTCAACCCTATCGGCCGCACTCTATCTCTTTTTTCTCTTCTCTTTTTCATTCACTTCCTCTTACACACTTCTCACACATTCATTCACTCCTCAGATCTATTAGGGTTTAGATTCTTCATATAATTTGGCTTTTAATCTGACTTTAATTTATAATTAAATTAGGGTTCTTATGTTTGAATTTGGGGTTTTTTGGTTAATCTTTTTTCTCACTTAGTTTGTTCAAATTAACTCTGTAATTTGTTTTGTCCATTTGTTTCAGGATGTATTTCAGCTCCAGGCTTCTTTTTGATTTAGCTAAATTAGGGGTTGAATTATGGCTCTATTGGTTTAAGGTACTTTCCCTCTTTTGGTTCTTTATATGTGGAGTTACATTATATGTAGAGTTAACTATTAAGAGTGAATTAGGGGTTTAAGTGGCTTTATTTCTGTATATTTAGTTTCAATAATAAAGTTTTACAACTGCTGCTCCATCAAAGGACTTTTACCATATATTGAGTGGCTGTTATGTTACAAAACATATATATCAATCTCGTTATCTTTTGTTAACCTCAATTGTAATTTTAGTGTATACGGTTAAAACAGTAAGGAATTTTTTTCAAGCTTCTGTTGTATAGTCTTCTTCAAATTTACAATACTACCTCTAACCTAAATTTATTTAATCGAATAAATAGGCACTGTCAAGTGAAACCTGAAAAGAAGATTTCAGACAAGTATGAAAAAAAATAGTGAGTAGCTTCTTTCTTAATATCTATATAGGTTAATCTAATCCATAGAAGTGCTCTTAATATCCATATGCTGCCAATGTATACTTTTAGAGAAGATATCGAGTCAGCTATATATTTACATTTGGTTTTTATGGTAGGAAGTGCACCTGGTTACCGGGAAGCCCTCTTGATGAGATTTGGTCTTTCTGTGATGGCAATAAGCAGTGTTTTAGCAAATCCTTGACATGGAAATGGATCCTAATACAGGAGATCAAAAAGCAATTACAGAGCTTCTTCCTGCAGGGATATTACTCGTAAGTTCATTTAGTTACTCAGTTCTCTGTCTCAAATTTTAATATGTATCATGTATATAAAATAACCAAAACTTGTATACTGCAGCTTGTAATTTCTATTATGATCAGCCCATTCAACATCCTATATCATTCCAGCCACTAATTTTTATTCACATGCATGTTTCACTGTGTTTAAAGAAACGGAATATAAATAACTTTTCAGTTTAACTTATAGTGACCTATAATCACTATAAGATCTGGTAAAGTGGGATAACTAATATTAGAGGGATAATAAACTCCGATGAAAATGTAAATGTTTTTCTATTGGTTAATGATACTCAGACTCAGACTACACAGAAGATCAGTGTAGATATATGATTATTATGTTTTCACTATTGTCGTCTTTTTTAATATGTTCTAAACTATAAGCTCGTGAAAAATAAAAGATCAAGAAAAAAGAGGAAATTTATAATCATTGTAGTTGCTGTATTGTTAATATTAATAGTACTTGTATGTATAAGAAATTATGGGGAGGACAAAATGTTTAAAATCGAGGAGAGATGAGGAGCGGCCCTGTAATATTTACATAAAGACATTTACATAAGAGCCCTGTCCGTCCAGATGGTGGAGTCGAGGAGAAAGTGAAGCAAATTTAAGCATTAGCTTCTAGTAGCACTTTTTAAAATTTATAATCTTGGGTTGTTGTTGAGTAAAAAATGTGAACTAGTTTATAGTTAGTTTTGACGTTTAATTTGGTCGTATATTAGGATGTTTAATGTTTGGGTTGGATGCATTATTTTGCAGTTATGAAATTGTATAATTGGGAATCTTCAGTTTACAGAATAAGCATTTCAATTTATTTGTGCTAAAGTGTTACAATAGCCTCCTAAACTGTTACCATATTATGTTTAAAATGTTTTATTAGGCTAGTTATAATGTTACAACAGCTTCTCAAAGTGTTACATTAGGTTTTATGGGCCCACTTGCCACGTTATCAAGACAACTCAACATTGTTGGCCCCACACTTGCCATGTCAGCTAGTGGGTCCCACCGTGGGGCCCACTTTTTAAGAACATTTTAAAACTCTAAGGTAACATAAAAAACAAGTTACTACTGATCTCTCTTTCTATTGCATTAGCAAGCTAAAGCAACATATAAACAAGTTAAAACATGATGTTGCCTTAGGCACCAAAGATGTTACCTTAGACCCCTAAGGCAATATGGAAAAACCTATCTTTAATAAAATGTTACCTTAGCTTAAAAGTGGGGTAAGAGCAACATATTTACCCCCTAATACAACATTTTTTTGGTGTTACAGTAGGCATTTTATGGTGTTGTGATTGTTAGATATATTTGATAATGTCATGTGTAATATGATTTGTGTTTAGTTTTCAGATCTTACTTAACAGGACAAATCAATACTTAACTTGAAATCAGCACTTATACTGAAGACAAAACTGAAGATATCAGAACTTAAGTTATCAGAACATAAGTTATCAGAAGATATTTATCAGGAGATAATATCAGGACTTAAGATAACTTTCAGATAAGGCAGGCGGCTGATTAAAAGGAAAAAAGATCGAGACTAAGACAGAAAGAATTATGCATGAAAAAAGAATTCTATGAAGAATAGAATATTTGAAAGAAAAGATAACTAGTTAATATATTTTATGAAGCAGAATTATATTCCATATCAATTAGAATTTATCTTGTAACTGTGTAGTATCTACACAGGCATAGGGTTTACACTATAAGTGTTATCATTATCGAAGTTATTATTCTTTGTAACCCTAGCAGCTCTCGTGATAATTTATTCATCACTGAGAGAGGACAGTTCCATATTGTAACAGAGTTTATTGTGTTGAATAAAATCAGTTTTCCAGTTACTTGAGTTCTTATATTCGATTTGATTGTAGTAAATACTATATTCAACCCTCTTCTATAGTGTGTGTGACCTACCAATGATCACTCACGGGATCCTGATAGACTTAAGGCATTCACATATCCGATAGAGCTTTTGGGAGCATATATTGGTTATCATTTAGATGAGGTTCGTCTTTTAGCACGTGATGTAGTTGAAGGAGACTCTTCGCTACCATCAGATCATCCCATTACTAGGGAGACTCGACATGCTATTATTCGGGTCATTGTTGAGGTACTAAAAAATATATATATAAAGGATGGACCTGGAGCAGTTAAGGTAAAAATACGTACTACGATATTTTGTTAAGTTAAGAATGTGTCTTTCTTTTCAAATTTAATTTCTGGATTTTCTAAGGTTATGCATATTTGTATAGTATAATTAAGGATCAAAATGCATAACATAACCAAGTATCCAGTGCATTGTCTTATATATTTAATCATTTTTATATTAACATGATCGTCTTATATATATGAGTAAATCTATATTTACATCCTAATTGTGCAGTATGAATCATGAACCTCTATTTGTTTTAGATATCTTAGACAAAATCAACTGCTCTAATATTATCAAACAGATTGTAGTTATACAAAAAATTTAATTATCTTTTAAAAGTTTACTTAATAATGTTTTAGCACTTACATATTATATTATGTTGGATATTTAGATTTTAATATTATATATTTATGTATATTTTAGGGAAAGGCCCCGGCTGACAATGATGATGTTGATGATGGTGGGGACAGTGAAAGGACATAATTTGTTGATGACGATGACCGAGATATGATTGTGTAACGACCGACAAAACTTAAGTAATATTCTAATTTTTAATTTAAACTGCCATGAAAATTTATAAATTTTGCCCTAGAGAAAATTTTGTTTTTGTACCCGGATAAAAAAATAATAAAGAAATAAATAAACAAATGAAGAAATAATTAAATAAAATAAAATTTGAGGCTAGAATTAATTCTTAGAAAATTTTATTAGTCGTTTAAAAATTTTATTGCGTGTGCAGAGATCCCTAATTTTATTGATAATAATTATTAGTCATTAATTTTATAAATTTACTTTTTTTTTATAAAATTGGAGCAGCTAATTAATTTATTTAGAATAATATTTTATTTGTAAAATTATTTTGTTAGATTTAAATTCTGTTAATTATGCATTTGAGACTCAATAAAATTAGTACCATAATTGTTTCAAGATATTTTAATTTAACTCACCTAGGAATTTTTTTATCTTTAAAATGTTTAATTGCGTTAGTAATAATATTTTCATTATAAAGAAAAATAATAAATAAAATAAAATACTTGGCTTATAAGTGAAGCTTGTTAGATATTTTGGGTAGATATTTTATTTAAGAAGAGTCTAGATGAAGATACCTTTATAAAAAATTAATTAAATAATGGTCATTAAAAGTTACAAAGGTTACTCTAGAATACTCTACGTCTGTGAAGAACTGAAAGATCAACAGAGAGAATTTAGGAGACTCAATTGTATCATTAAGGTAACTACTGCACTCTTAATTTTGATTAGTGTCTTTATCTCTAAATTATTTCGAGAGAATTATTAGGGATTAGATTAGTATTGTTATTTGACAGTGTGTTGTAAATTTCAGCTTTTGAGTTTTATTTGTGCTTATAATAAATTAATAAGATGTAATTAAATGGGGTTACGGGTAAGGGGAAAGAGGTAGTAAAAATTAGGTTTTTTTTTTCTTTTGTGTACAGATGAGGGTTGCTGTAGTTAGCCCAATTACAAACAGGAGGAAGAACAACTGTATGTGAGATGTGTGGCCGTCGGAGGAGGAGAGGAAGGGGCGGAGCCACCGCGGCTGTTGAGTCGCCGACGGTGGTTTCCGATGTGATGGCGGAAAACGGAGGTTCTTTGTTGTGTGTTATTTGTGTGTATATTGTGCTGTGTATGTGTGTGTATTTTGGGGAGGTTAAAGGAGGAGCCACCATATTGGTGGTGGCGATGGGTGGCTACGGTGGTGCTTGGAGAGGGAGTAGCTGTGCGGGGATGTGATGGTTGTAGTGTTTGTGTGAGATTAAAAGAAGGCAGCCACCGCCGCGGCGGTGGTGGCAGCGTTGGCATGGTCGCAGGCGAGAGAGAACGAGGACGGGAGAGGGAGGGAGTGCGAGAGAGGAAAGAATGAGGGAGAAGGAGAGAGAGAGGCAGAAAGAGAGGAAGAGAGGGAAAGTGTTTGGCCGGAAAATGGGTGGGTAGTGATTTTTGAAAAAACGATTGATAGGAGCTTGTAGATCGGGCTATGGGCAGCAAGATTATGCAAAGAAATTCAGGTTTCGGGTTAGCCGGAAAACGGCCGACGGCGGCGGCTCCTGCGGGCGGCAGCCATGGAAGGTGAGGAGGTGGTGGGGGAGGAAAGGTTGAAGATGAGTTTGGGGAAGATGGGGGTAAATCTGTAAATTGGTAAAATGAAATTAAAATGATTTGATAAATGATAAGTATTATTAAATTGATAATAAATATTGGGTAATAAATGTAATAAAAGAATTGGGCAAATAAAAGTGACATTAAAAAAGGAAATAGTTGGATTAATGGGAAAAAAAATGAGATAAAAGTAATGTATTATTATTTTGGTTAAACAAGAATTAGAGTATTAAATTATGGAATATACTATAAGTTGTGATTAAAAATAATACAAGATACTAAGAGTTGATGCATTGTTACCAAGTTATTTAATAGTAAAATAATCATAAAATAAAAGTAGAAGAGTGTAAAGGTGATTACAAATAAAGTCAAATTTTAGGGATATTATCGTTAGCTTAGTATAATATATTGAATAAAATGACTCGATTAATTCATTATTAAAATAATGAATTAAAAGTTTAATTGGAATTAAAAATATTTTAAGAAAGAATATTTAGAGTGAGTGTTTGAGCTCCTTTATCGAATATTATTTAATATTTCTATATATTATGAATTGATAGAAATTCTAGTTTAATTCGTGGAATTATGGAGCAATATTGAGCTCCCGTATTGCTTTAAATTATTATAATTATTTTTAGCATACGGGCAAGCAAGGCAAGTTTACTATCTCTCCACTCACCTTAAAATATTTATTTTAGTAAATGTTTTTAATTATATTTTTCTCAAGTGTTGTTTATTTTAAGTTTATTTATTTATTTAAGAATGATTTATTTTCCGAACTTTAAAAAAAATTATCGTTATTTTGGATTAATTATTAGAATTTAAATTTCCTCGATCGAATACCCTATCTTTTAATAAACCTTAGTAGTACTCATTGTTCGAGACGACTCCTTTTAATTTCTTTTAGTTAAGGTTTGATTCTTTAATTCGGGTCAACCACATTCGTTTCTTGTCGGTTACATCTATTGCCCAAATGTATCCAATTTTATTGAAATCAAAGATTGATTCATTGTTCGAATCAGAAATTAATAGGAAATATATTAAGTTTATTACTCGTAGTGATTGGTCCTACTCATAATGATCTTGAACGTTATTTAGTCTTTTGGTTATTCTTTTGCTTTGAGATAACCGAATAATTTTCTTTGAACTCGACCATTCTCTTTGGTCGAGATGGTTACCTTCTTTTCTTTCTAGACGATGTTTTGTTCGTGTCATCTTAAATTATTTTCTTGTTCTCTGGATTAATCCACTGTTCGGGTTAATGTAATTTATTTGAAAAGTGCTAGCTATGTGATAGACTTATCAAATAAATTTTCTTGTGTCTAGCTTCGTTATCAGAGAACTACTCGAGATTCATATTCTAAACTGGTCAACGTGGTCCAGAAATGTTGACCATGATTTGATTGTATGGTCCGGAAACATTGACCATATTCAATCTAGTCTGTGACGGTTAACCATGGTTAGTGATAATGTGTTATGTTCGAAGTGACATTTGGCTCTGTGGAAGCCAGGGTTGTGTGATAACCCATTTATGATTAATTTCTAGCAAAATTTGAAATGTAAGGTGGGACTTGCCTGAAGGCACTGATCACGCTACGCGCGGGTTCTGCAGGAGTCAATACTTGTTACATGGTAGTTGATCGAGCCATGGGGTATCGAAAGGTGGACGACCAGTATGCTCTTGTGTCATGTTGTTTAAAGATGTGTTTGTGTTTGTTAATATTCTCGAATTCGAGATTTATTATTTAAGTTGTCAGTTATCTTTTATTCTTAAAATTTCAAATGTATTCTGTTATTTCCTATTTTTGGGTATTGGATAAATAGTGAATTTGCTGAGCATATTAATGCTCACTCTTGCTATCATTATATTTCTTTTAGCAGTCAAATCAGAAAGTGATGAACATCCAAATCCGCGTGCGAATGGCAAGGAAAAGATGCCAAGTTCAAGCAAGGATCGGTAGATTGTCTGTGTGCCAGCTATATGCTATAGAAGTCGCCTAGTAGTGAAATAAAATTTTAGTTGTGTAATAAAGTTCTAGTGGTTAGTACTTTAGTTCGCGGAGTATGTATGGTATTAGTAAGTGATCTTTGGATCTATGGACGTGATAAGATAAATGTTATAAGGTACTTTTTATGATATTGTAACAATAAACAAGTATTTGATACACTGCATGACGTGGCGACCTAAATCCGTGAAAGAGCGGGTTTGGGGGTGCTACAGAGGTGGCATCAGAGCTATAGTTATATTCTTAGGATGCGAACCCCTAGGAATGTAATGTGAGAGCGAAATAAGATTATACTAAGTATGTATAACTTTAAACCTATAAGTATTTAACTAAACCTAATTATTAAAATATAAGACTTACTATGGAGTATATTAGAGAATTGATTAGATTTTAGAGACTAATATCTATTAACGACTTGGTGCAGTTGTGTATATGTATATAGATATCAGGTACCCGATCTGTTCGTGATAGACCCCCGACGCCATACCCTCGAGACGCATTCAGCTCTGGATCCGAGTCTGACAGTGATCCTTCAGAGGAGATTATGGTTATCGACAGTGATAGCGATGACTCATCCATTATGGTTATACCTCTACCACCAGTCACACCACCTGAGATCGTTGATTTGGATGATGAGGTTGACTCTGTACCTGTAGTGACACCTATAGCTGTTTCTGCTCCTGAGGTACAGGATTCTGTGTATGCTTCATTGGCGGTGATCACCGATGTTGTACCTCTATATGCACTCACTCAAACATTATCATCTGCTTATGTTCCACCCGAGTCTAGAGAGGGGGATGTCATGGTTGCTGAGTTGGTTAGTCACTTCCACCCTGTCTCGGTCGAGCCCCAGAACCATATGATCACTGCTGATAGGTATCGTTTTGAGATACCAATCCCTGTTAGGACCAAACATGTTGATGAGAGCCAGCTTTCACCAGTCCGTACTGAGAGATTGATTAGCTCTGCACTTCCAGGACCACTTGTCTCTTTATCTACTCTGTTTTCTGCATCAGCTCCTATTTATGTGCAGGCTCCTATAGAGCCGACTGTTCTTGGTGCCATAGTTGCTGTTACTTCTAAGGCACCTGTTTGTGACACAGCACCTCCTGCACCTCCAGTATCTGTTCATACTCCTGATACTAGCCCTGTAGGCCCTACGGCTGTTATGCCACCATTACCCCTTTCTCCTGATGTGGCCGAGACTGGCATGGTACCATTTCACCTTTACTACTCATTATTCCAGCAGCATCAGTGGTTATGGCATAGGTATGAGTAGCTTTTTGACACTATGGAGTCTCTTATCAGGCTACTTACTGCTACGGGCCCTACTCGTGTTCACCTTGGTGGTAGTGCTTTGACTAGGGATGTTCAGATAGAGATTGTTCACCAGATTGCTGAGACTATTCTGACTGGTTTGAGGAGTTCTATTGCTGGGATACCATCTATGATTCTGGCCAGGTTGATAGCGCCACGGTGGTCGCACTTGTGGAGAGAGCTATCACGGAGTTTCGTGGGAGGATCACCTCGTTGTTCGGTCATTGACCGATCATGACTATGGATATTGTGCAGTCTTTTGACTTTTTGAGGGATAACACGTCAATATAGTGTGTATTCCTATCTTTTGGTGACTCTTACTTATGATGCTAGCTGCTGACTATACTGTTGATAGTTATAATGATAGATTTGATGATGATGAGGCGTGCAGACTTTTTGTTTTGATGGAGTCTTGAGATTAACATAGTAGTTGACTTGATCTCTAGTATGTAGTAGGATGTTATGACGATGTACTTTGATCATTTTGGTGTACTGATATTTTGACCCAGCCTGTTGGGGTATTACTTTTGTTATGTATTATGATATACTCTCTGTCAGCAAACTATAATAACATCATCATATGGTTGATGACTCTTTTACATTATGGATGTTATCGTATTTTATATTTGTTAGCATTTTATTATGTTGCCTTGGTAGATAGAGATTTTACGTGGTTACGATAACTACTGAAACTTTTCAAAAGATAGAAAACCATTTTCTTTAAAACCAACATACTTTAGATGAACACGATTTACACCGAAACTACTAAGTTTTCAAAATTTAAAACTTTGAAAAACAAATGAATAAAACTCGAGATTCACATAATGAGATATGATTTATATTTTGGGAAAATAGTTTGATTATTGTTATGTTACTCAAGTTCAAGAGACATATTTTGGGAAAAAGGATTTCATGATTATATTCGACTCGAATTTGAGGTTTACCTTTTTGTCATGATATACACGAATTTTTTTCGAAAAGACTATTGCTTAAACCATGTTATTTTTTTTAATTTGTTGGGATATTATACTGTTTTGGAATATTTTAATCAACCTATTATTTTATTCTAAATAGCAAGAAGATACCAAGAGGACGACCTAAGAAGAATCCTTCACCTCCACCAGAAGAAGAGAGCCATGATACCCAACCTCACGTACAACAAAACCAAGACCGAAGGAAACATAGGGACCCAACACCACCTCAGAATCAAGATGACCCTATGCGACTATTGTAGGCATTTCTGCGACAAAAAACTCAAAATCCTCCAACTAGAGGAGGGGGACCACAACATCAGCAAACCCATCTACTGTTACTTTCAAATCCTTTAAATCTTTGAACCCGCCTGAGTTCAAAGGTACCACTAACCCTGTTGAGGCTCGAGTTTGGCTTCGTGAGGTCAAAAAGACATTTGAAATAGTTGATGTTGAAGAAGAGAAGAAAATTATCTTTGCTGCCTATATGATAAAAGGATAAGCCAACTATTGGTGGGAAACCAAGAAAACACTTGAAACCACTTTTCCTATACCATGGACTAGATTTACGGAACTGTTCCTCGAAAAGTACTTTCCGAAATACATGGAGAATCAGATGGAACTTAAGTTTTTAGAATTTAAGCAAGGAAACATGTCAGTAGCTGAATATGAAGCTAAGTTCACTGAGCTCTCTAGGTTCGTTCCATACCATGTTGACACTGATGAGAAGAAAGCCAGGTGATTTCAGCAAGGACTAAAACCTTACATTCAGAACCGCATAGTTGTGTTTGAAATCACCAACTATACCACACTAGTTCAAAAAGCTACAATTATGGAAAGTGGAAGCGAGCTGTATGCTAAGGACGCAAATGTGAAGAAAAGAAAGTTACAAAACCATAGTGGAAGAAGCTTTGAGATAAAGGTTGAAAATCGGTCAGGGAAACGACCTTTTGTGAAACGTGAGAACATGAATGTTGGAAATAGAAGGACTGAAAATGTTGGTGCTCGAAAGGATAATCCAAGATTCAGGACCCCTCAAAACTCTAACTTGCTTCAGGGCAAACCACCTTTACCTAAGTGCAAAACATGTGGAAGAAAGCATCTTGGGGAGTGTTATCAGGCAAATGTCACTTGTTTCAACTGCGGACAAAAAGGACACTATGCATCTTGCTGTAAGGAAAAAGCTACTATTTGTTACTCTTATGGAAGGAAGGGTCACATGGCTAAAGATTGCCGAAAGCAAGCACCTAAGGAAAGCTCTAGACTTAGACTTATGGAACATCCAATCAACAAGCCTACTACACGCACTTTCAACATGACGGTTAAAGATGCCATTATTGATAATGATGTGATAGCAGGTACGCTTCTAGTTAATTCTGAAGATGCATGTGTTTTAATTGATTCCGGTGCTACAAGATCTTTTATATCTTTGAACTTTATGAGTAAGTTGGGCATCGAGTCAGCTACATTAGAAGAAGTTATGGCCATAGAAGTAGCAAACCAGGAAGTTGTCAATGTTGATCAAGTATGTCTAAATTGTGACATAGAAATACGTGGACAACGTTTTACTGCTGACCTCATTCCTTTTAAGTTAGGAGAATTTGACGTGATTTTAGGAATGGATTGGTTAGTTAAATATGACGCACAAATCAATTGTCGACGAAAGCGAGTAAGTGTGAAAAAGCTAGAGGGTAAACGAGTAATATTGCATGGACGAAAATAAAGGAAGAAGTTCTTAACCGTGATGGAAGCAAAGAGATTCCTTCGGCAAGGATTTCAAGGTTATTTAGCTCACGTAATAGACATAGAAAAGCTCACCCCTAAGATTAAATAAATTCCTGTGGTTAATGAATTTGAAGATGTCTTTCCGGAAGAATTACCTGGATTGCCCCCTGATAGGGAGATAGAATTCACGATCAACCTTGCTTCAGGAACACAACCTATTTCTAAAGCACCTTATAGGATGGTACCCATTGAAATAAAGGAATTGGTGACCCAACTACAAGAGCTTCTAGAAAAGGCGTCCTAGTGTGTCTCCTTGGGGAGCACCAGTACTATTTGTAGAGAAGAAAGATGGATCCATGCGGTTGTGTATCGATTATAGCGAATTAAATAAGATGATAATAAAGAACAAATATCCACTACCGAGGATTGATGACTTGTTCTATCAATTAAAAGGAGCTGCTCACTTTTCAAAGATTGACTTAAGGTCAGGATATCATTAACTAAAAATCAAGCCTGAAGATATTCCAAAGACCGCTTTTAGGACTCGATACGGATATTACGAATTTTTAGTCATGCCATTTGGATTGACGAATGCTCCAGCTGCCTTTATGGATCTAATGAATAGAGTATTCAAGAAGTACCTGAACAAGTTTGTAATTATATTTATTGATGACATCTTGATATACCTCAAGACACCTCATGAGCATGCGGAACACCTTAGATTGACTTTGGATATCTTAAGGAAAGAAACGTTGTATGCTAAATTTTCGAAATGGGAGTTTTGGACGGAGAAAGTGCAATTCTTAGGTCATATAGTAAGTCGTGAAGGAAATTCTGTTGACCCTGAAAAAGTGGAAGCGGTTGCAAATTGGGAACGACCAAAGACACCAATGGAAGTTAGGAGTTTTCTTGGATTAGCTGGATACTATCGAAGGTTCGTCAAAGATTTTTCCAAAATATCCACTCCGTTGACCACTCACAAGAAAGAGCGAGAAGTTTGAATGGACCCCGAAATGTGAAGAGAGTTTTCAAGAACTCAAGAAGAGATTGATATCTGCACCAGTTTTAACTTTACCCGATGAGAAAGGAAACTTTATAATTTACAGTGACGCGTTGCATAAAGGCCTAGGTTGCGTTTTAATGCAAAATAGGAAAGTAATTGCCTACGCTTCTCGACAACTAAAGGAGTACGAGACTAGGTACCCAACGCACGATCTGGAATTAGCAGCCATAGTGTTTGCACTTAATATTTGGAGACATTATTAATACGGGGAAAAGTGCGAGATGTTCACGGACCACAAAAGTCTGAAGTACATTTTCACCCAGAAAGAGCTGAATATAAGACAAAGACGTTGGTTGGAATTGAAAGGACTACGATTGCACGATAAACTATCACCCTGGAAAGGCAAATGTCATTGCAGACGCTTTGAGTAGAAAAGAAAGACTTAAGATGTTGATTACTTCGGAAGAGCTGGTCAGGGAGTTCGAGAAGATGGAATTAGAAGTCAAGATTCCAGTCCAAGCTAAAGAACACGTATTTCAGATTCATTTGCAACCAGAGCTAATTGAGAAGATACGCAGATGTCAAGAGAAGTTTCTAGAAGAAAGAAGGTCTGAGTTGACCGGAGAAGAACTTCGAAGTTCAAAAGATGAAAAAAGAATTAAGAGATTTGCCTCACGAATCTAGATTCCAAATGTTGAAGAGTCGAAACATGAGATCATGAATGAAGCCCATAACTCACGATTTTCAATTCATCCAGGGAGCACAAAAATGTATCAGGACATTAAGCAAAATTATTGGTGGCCCAATGAAAAGAGAGATTGCAGAGTGGGTTAGTAGGTGTTTAACGTGTCAACAGGTAAAAGCTGAACAACAAAGGCCAAGCGGACTTTTGTAACCTCTACAAATTTCCGAGTGGAAATGGGAGCATATTACAATGGATTTTGTGGTAGGTTTACCTCGAACTAGAACCAATCATGACACCATATGGGTTATAGTGGACCAACTCACTAAATCAGCACAATTCCTACAATAAATGAAAGGTACATAATTGAGAAATTGGTGACTCTATATTTAAAGGAAATAGTGACTCGACATGGAGTCCCTGTTTCTATAGTGTCAGATAGAGATGCCAGATTCACATCGAAGTTTTGGAAAAGCTTTCAGGAATGCCTTGGTACAAGACTTAGTATGAGCACCGCTTATCATCCATAGAAGGATGGACAAAGTGAAAGGACTATTCATACACTAGAGGATATGTTAAGAGCTTGTGCTTTAGACTTCAAAGGGAGTTGGGATGACCATTTACCTTTAGTTGAGTTTGCCTATAATAATAGCTATCATTCAAGTATAGGTATGGCTCCTTATGAGGCATTATACGGAAGGAAGTGTCGCTCACTGATTTGTTGGGATGAAGTTAGAGAAAGGAAGTTATTAGGCCCAGAAATGATCCAGCAGACTAAACAATCCATTGAAAATATCCGTAAAAGGTTAGTGGCTGCTCAAGACCGACAGAGGAAGTACGCAAATCAAGGAAGAAGAGATAAGGAATTTGAAGTTGGAGAAAAGGTTTTATTAAAAAATTTCCCTTGGAAGGGCGTGATGAGATTTGGTAAAAAAGGCAAATTAAGTCCTCGATTTATTGGACCTTTTGAAATCTTAAAGAGTGTCAGATCAGTCTCTTATCAATTGGCATTACCACCAGATCTACAACATTTTCACGACATATTCCATATATATGTACTAAAGAAATATCATCATGATAACTGACATGTCCTTAATTACGAACCGATTGAGGTAAAATCTAATTTGACTTATGAAGAGCAATCGGTGGAAATTATAGATCGGAAAGTACAAGAATCGAAAAAGAAGAATATACCTTTGGTCAAGGTGTTATGGCGAAATCACGCAATTGAAGAAGCAACTTGGGAACTGGAAAATGAAACGCGCAACGAGTACCCGTTTCTATTCAGCAACGAGAGTGATTCCGGGGACGGAATCCTATAAGGAGGGGAGAATGTAACGACCGACAAAACTCAAGTAAAATTCTAATTTTTAATTTAAATTGCCTCGAAAATTTATAAATTTTGCCCAAGAGAAAATTTTGCTTTTGTACCTGGATAAAAAAATAATAAATAGGTAAATAAATAAATAAATAAATAACTAAATAAAATAAAATTTGAGGCTAGAATTAATTTTTGGAAATTTTATTAGTCGTTTAAAAATTTTATTACATGTGCAAAGATCCCTAATTTTATTGATAATAATTATTAGTCATTAATTTTATAAATTTACTTTTTTTTATAAAATTGGAGTAGCTAATTAATTTATTTAGAATACTATTTTATTTTATCTAGTAAAATTATTTTGTCAGATTTAAATTCTTTTAATTATGTATTTGAGATATTTTATCTAGTAAAATTCTTTTAAAATTAATACCATAATTGTTTCAAGATATTTTAATTTAACTCTCCTAGGAATTTTTTTTATCTTTATATTTTTTTATAAAGAAAAATAATAAATAAAATAAAACACTTGGCTTATAAGTTAAGCTCGTTAGATATTTTGGGTAGATATTTTTTTAGGAAGAGTCTAGATGAAGATACCTTTATAAGAAATTAATTAAATAATGGTCATTAAGAGTTACAAAGCTTACTCTAGAATACTCAACGGAGAGAATTTAGGAGACTCAATTGTATGGTTAAGGCAACTACTGCACTCTTAATTTTGGTTAGTGTCTTTATCTCTAAATTATTTCCAGAGAATTATATAGGGATTAGATTAGTATTGTTATTTGACAGTGTGTTGTAAATTTCAGCTTTTGAGTTTTATTTGTGCTTATAATAAATTGATAAGATGTAATTAAAGGGGGTTAGGCGTAAGGGGAAAGAGGTAGTAAAAAATAGGTTTTTTTTTCTTTTGTGTATAGATGAGGGTTGCTGTAGTTAGCCCAATTACAAACACGAGGAATAACAACTGTATGTGAGCTGTGTGGCCGTCGGAGGAGGAGAGGAAGGGGCGGAGCCACCACGGCTGTTGAGTACCCAGTGGTGGTTTCCGATGCGATGGCGCAAAAGGGAGGTTTTGTGCTGTGTGTTTTATTTGTGTGTATATTGTGCAGTGTATATGTGTGTATTTTGGGGAGGTTAAAGGAGGATCCACCACATCGGTGGTGGCGATGGGGGGCTACGGTGGTGCTTGGAGAGGGAGTATCTGTGCGGGGATGTGATGGGTGTAGTGTTTTTGTGAGATTGAAAGAAAGAAGCCACCGCCACGGCGGTGGGGGCGGCATTGGCATGGTCGCAGGCGAGAGAGAACGAGGACGAAAGAGCGAGGGAGTGCGGGAGAGGAAAGAACGAGGGAGAGGGAGAGTGAGAGAGGGAGAAAGAGAGAAAGAGAGGAAGAAAGGGAGAGAGTTTGACCTGAAAATGGGTGGGTAGTGATTTTTGGAAAAAAGATTGATAGGAGCTTGTAGATCGGGCTATGAGCAACAAGATTATGCGAAGAAATTCAGGTTTCGGGTTAGCCGAAAAATGGTCGGCGGCGGCGGCTCTGGCCGGCGGCAGCCATGGAAGGTGAGGAGTGGTGGGGGAGGAAAGGTTGAAGATGAGTTTGGGGAAGATGGGGGTAAATCTGTAAATTGGTGAAATGAAATTAAAATGATTTGATAAATAATAAGTATTGTTAAATTGATAATAAATATTGGGTAATAAATGTAATAAAAGAATTGGTCAAATAAAAGTTACATAAAAAAGGAAATAGTTGGATTAATGGGAAAAAGAAAATGAGATAAAAGTAATGTATTATTATTTTGGTTAAACAAGAATTAGAGTATTAAATTATGGAATATAGTATAAGTTGTGATTTAAAATAATATAAGATACTAAGAGTTGAAGCATTGGTACCAAGTTATTTAATAGTAAAATAATCATGGAATAAAAGTAGAAGAGTGTAAAGGCGATTACAAATAAAGTCAAATTTTAGGGATATTATCGTTAGCTTATTATAATTTACTGAATAAAATGACTCGATTAATTCATTATTAAAATAATGAATTAAAAGTTTAATTGGCATTAAAATATTTTAAGAAAGAATATTTAGAGTGAGTGTTTGAGATCCTTTATCGAATATTATTTAATATTTCTTATTTTATGAATTGATAGAAATTCTATTTTACTTCATGGAATTATGGAGCAATATTGAGCTCGCGTATTGCTTTAAATTATTATAATTATTATTAGCATACGGGCGAGCAAGGCAAGTTTACTATCTCTCCACTCACCTTAAAAATATTTATTTGCGTAAATGTTTTTAATTATATTTTTCTCAAGTATTGTTTATTTTAAGTTTATTTATTTATTTAAGAATGATTTATTTTCTGAACTTTAAAAAAAATATTATTATTATTTTGAATTAGTTATTTGAATTTAAATTTCCTCGATCGAATACCCTATCTTTTAATAAACCTTAGTCGTACTCATTGTTCGAGAGGACTCCTTTTAATTTCTTTTAGTTAAGGTTTGATTCCTTAATTCGGGTCAACCACATTCATTTCTTGTCGGTTACATCTATTGTCCAGATGTATCCAATTTTATTCAAATCAAAGATTGATTCATTGTTCGAATCAGAAATTAATAGGAAATATATTAAGTTTATTACTCGTAGTGATTGGTCCTACTCACAATGATCCTGAACGTTATTTAGTCATTTGGTTATTCTTTTGTTTTGAGATAACCAAATAATATTTCTTTGAACTTGACCATTCTCTTTGTTCGAGATGGTTACCTTCTTTTCTTTCTAGATGATGCTTTGTTCGTGTCGTCTAAAATTATTTTCTTGTTCTCCGGATTAATCCATTGTTCGGGTTAATGTAATTTATTTAAAAAGTGCTAGCTGTGTGCTAGACTTATCAAATAAATTTTCTAGTGTCTAGCTTCGTTATCAGAGAACTACTCGGGGATTCATATTCTAAACTGGTCAACGTGGTCCAGAAACGTTGACCATGATTGTATGGTCCGAAAACGTTGACCATATTCAATCTAGTCCGTGATGGTTAACCATGGTTAGTGATAATGTGTTATGTTCGAAGTGACATTTGGCTCTTTGGAAGCCAGGGTTGTGTGATAACCCATTTATGATTAATTTCTAGCAAAATTTGAAATATAAGATGGGACTTGCCTGAAGGCACTGATCACGCTACACGCGAGTTCTACAGGAGTCGATACTTGTGACATGGTAGTTGATCGAGCCATGGGGTATCGAAAGGTGGACGACCAGTATGCTCTTGTGTCATGTTGTTTAAAGATGTGTTTGAGTTTGTTAATATTCTCAGATTCGAGATTTATTATTTAAGTTGTCAGTTATCTTTTATTCTTAAAATTTCAAATATATTCTGTTATTTCCTATTTTTGGGTATTGGATAAATAGTGAATTTGCTGAGCAGATTAATGCTCACTCTTGCCATCATTACATTTCGTTTAGCAGTCAAATTAGAAAGTGATGAACATCCAAATCCGCGTGTGAAGGGCAAGGAAAAGATGCCAAGTTCAAGCAAGGATCGGTAGATTGTCTGTGTGCCAGCTATATGCTACGGAAGTCGCCTAGTAGTGCAATAAAATTTTAGTTGTGTAATAAAGTTCTAGTGGTTAGTACTTTGGTTCGCAGAGTATGTATGGTATTAGTAAGTGATCTTTGGATCTATGGACGTGATAAGATAAATGTAGTAAGGTACTTTTTATGCTATTGTAACTATACACAGGTATTTGATACACTGCATGATGTGGCAATCTAAATCCGTGAAAGAGCGGGTTTGGGGGCGCTACAGATTGTACCCTATAACGTAGTCTCTCGCGGAGATCCTACAATTAGGGGTTAAATATCGATGTAATGGGTTATGAATGTTTATAGGATAATTATCCTTGTGAACTAAATCTATGAATATTTGTAAAATGATCCAAGCTAATATCGGATTGTTTTAACTTTTTGTGTAGTCTGAATGGTTGTGTGATAATATTCATGTAAAGTACGGTATCTTTCATATTTATGTTGGTTTAAATGTGTGGATGATTTCTTATTATTAGCTTTGCATATTTTTATATATTTTGGTGCTGAATTACACTACGATTTTATATAAATTGGGATTTGTGATTGGACAAGTTTAGAATTCAATTTGAAAGCCGAAAAAGGCTGGAATAAAAAAAACAGCAGGATGCTGCTTCTGGAGAGAGAATTTAACGACGGAATTCTGAGTAACTTATGACGGTTATGACGGAATTCTGTAATTATGTTGGCTACTTACGACGGAATTCTGGGTTACTTGGGACGGTTGTTCTTCATGATTTACTCATTTTTTATTTTAAATTAATCCTGGCAAGCTTGTGGGCCAAAGATGCTAACTTACGACATATAAATTGTCGTAAATTAAAGATAAAATGACGGTATATTCCATCAAAAGTGTAATTATCAGCCCACTAAAAGTGGGCTCCACTTCCCTAATTTGCGACAGTTTTTCTAGATTTGTTACGAAATGATAACTTATGACGAAATATGTACTTACGAAAAAATCGGTACTTGTGACAGAATTGATATTTATGGCGAAAAGGTTATTTGTGACGAAAATCTGAACTTAAAACTTGAGCAAAAATGTCGAATATTTTCCGTCGCAATTGGGCCAATTGCGACGAATTCTAGTGTAAAAATATATATTTTTTAGCCCAATAAACCTTTAGCCCCGGTAAAAAAACAGCCCAATAGTTTGTCAAAAACACTCACCCCAATATTAGCAAGGATCAAATTTAACCTGTTAGCCCAATTTAGAGACGTATATATATAACCAAATAAGGATATAAAGTAGAAAACAAAAATTAAGAGAAAAAAATAATTTAAAATTTCAAAACATAAAAATATATACAACTAAAAAATTAGGTTTGGCGCTCAACACATTCAATTGTCATATATATTTGGATTATTTATTCTTCCACTGTTGATTAGACCACTCAGGCACTCACCATGTGAGTAATTTTAACTTTAATTTTTAATTGATTTTGCATATGAGTAATGTGATATGTGTGTGCCTATATATACATGTGCGTAGATGTTCTTTTTAATTGTACTCGTTAAGAAATTAGGTTATAAATCCTGTGATTATTGTAAGTTATTAGCGATTAATCTCTTAGTTTAATAGTTAATTAGGTTATTTTTTAGTTAATAGGCAAAAATATTTAAAATTTAGTATAAATTAAAAGACATAATAATTTATTTATTTTACATGACTAAATTTCAATTATTTTTTATTTTATTATGGACATAGTTTAATATATTCATTCAAGTTCAGTTTGAACACGATTATTTTTTATGTACTCACATAAATTAAATATAATCTCATATTTTGACTTGTTGAGGGAATCAAGCTCAAAAGAGGAAAACGTTATATTCCTATTTTTCTAATCCTACGGCTACTACTAGTACTCTGCCTACATATATAGTTGGTTGTCCCCACTGAATAAAATGATGTGATAATGTCACAGTCACATAGAACATGCATGCATAATCTTCTTGCAAAGCTAAGCTAATCTCATGTCAATATTATATCTCTTCATCAACTATTTAAAAAAGAAACACGTCACTGTGATGTGTTTGCATTAGTTGTATGCTTGATCATATATTTTATGTTCCTCCTTTCATCATTTTTCTGTTATAGAATATTTCCCGTCCTACTTTATTAGCTGTCACTGACGGTTTTACAAAGTTACAACTGAGGCATTAAGAGTATGTGGGAAGATTGTGTGTGTTATTCATCCAAACACCCAGGTCCAATTCATCAGCTCTAAAATCTTAAGATTTAGAAGAAGGCCTGAACACGATCTTATACTCTTCCCCCTCATTCATACAATTCGTATCGATTGATAATCACAAATATAACCAATACCAATACATCATAATAATAACAAATACCTTTGGGTGAGCTCGACAACAGACAACTGTTATCCATCTTTTTTCAAACTGTTGTCTATGTGAATTACCTTATAGTGTCGTACAATAATTTTTTAAGTGCATTGTTGTTTTGAATTATAAACTCAACGATTAAAAACCGTTACTACTATATTAACTTATAGTGACTTGTGACAACAATTTTGTACATTATGTTGTGTAATTCAAGCCACTGTTTTTCATAAGAGTTATCTTACAAAACATCAAATAGGGAACGAAAATAGTTGTATATATGGTATCCCCTCATCGAGTCAAACAATGGTTTTTAAAAGCAATTTTGTTGTAAATCTTATACACAACACCTAAATATCGTTGCTACTATAATAACTTATATTGACTTAAGAAAACACTTTTTTAAAATAAATTGTCTTAGGAAACATCAAACAATAGGATAAAACAGTTGTCTCAAATAGTTTTTTTAATAAAAGTTGTTTTTCATTAAATCAGAAAAAATCCGACAATATTGTCTCCAACAAAATTGATGGAGGAGACCTAAAATCCAAGAAGCAATTAAGCGCACAAGGAATTTTGCAATCTCATGTGCCACCCTATTTCCTTGATTTCTATAAAAATCTACAAACACTCCTCCTCTACTACTAAGCATAGATTTGCATTATTGCACTAGGTTACCCAGCTCGAGCAAATTAGTGTTTTCTCATCTTATTGCTTTGATAATTAGTTGTGAATCGCTCTCAATGGTTACTGTTGACATTGGAAGATAATCCAACCATCAAAGAGCCTCGACAATCCCTACCATCACTACAAGAAATTTGGCTAAATTCCACCGATTTTGGTCAAAAATAGCTATTTTCGACCAACCCATTGTTGGTCGAACAAAGGCTAATCGAAAATAAGGGGTAGGCTTGAATTTAGCCAAATTCGACCGAACTAAATTCGACCGAATAAAAATGACCAACTTAATTCGACCGAAATTGGTTGAAAAAACTCAGCCCAAAATTACTACGCTAAATTCGACCAAATCTGGTCAAAATAAGTATTCTAAATTAGACCAAATTTGGTAGAATTTAATAAGCACGAGGTTTTTAAAAAACAGCAGCAGAATGCATTTTGTTGCTCAACAAAATTTTTTGAACTTTTTACTAGGTTTTTCATAATGTAATTTCATAAAATAATAATGGACACAATAGTAATTTTTGTTTATTAATATATAATTACAAAATATATAATATAAATTTTAGAATACAACAATTTCTATCCTTTTGTGACATATTGAAAATTAAAAATTATAAATTTAACTCACCCAGATGATAAACAAATAAAAAAAAACTTAAATCTGTTCATATACATGAACTAATTAATACAAGTCTTATTTTACATCTTAGTTTTCGAAAATGAATTTATCGGAGGCGGATGGCATAAACTCTCGTCTGAGGTGATAGTGATGAACTCGCAGAAATTGTTGTGAAATGGTGAACTCGCCGGAATCTGTGTGAATCGGATGACTTCCCTGGAATTGGTTTAAAATAATTCGCCACTTGGATAAATATAATTAGATGATATTTAGTATGAGAGATGTGTGTTTGTGTGTGTCTGTATATGTCTATATGTATATTATTTGGAATATACAAAATATGTATGAGTGTGTGTGTAGTTAGAGAGTAAGGTTAAGTATGAGTGTAATTTTTTTATAAGAGAATGAAAATGAACGAGGAATATAAAGAAAAAAAGATGAGGGTAAAAGATTGAATGGTTGGGATGAAAGAAATGAGAAATAAATGAATGATCAAGATTAATTCAAGTTGGCAATTCATGTGCTTTCTTCTCAGCCAATAGAAGCGGGACAAATGGCAATTTTGAAATATGCTAAATTCAACCAATAATGGTCAAATTTACAATTTTCAACCAGATTTATTCGAAAATATAACACTGGTAAATTCTACCATTTTTTGTCGAATTTAGCAGTTAAATTTGAATAATTTTGGTCGAATTTAGCAGCTAAATTTGACCAATTCTGGTAGAATTTAGAAGTTAAATTGAACAACTACGGTTTGTGGTACTCTTTAATGCATGTGACACAGATATTTGTTAAAATATTTAAGATTTTAATATTTAAATATATTGATTTTTCACATAACCTCTTAATTTAAATATATTTTTGGTGATATGACAAAATTTAAAAAAAAAAGAAATTTATTTGGTTTTTTATTTTGACAGTCAACCAGTAGTTTGATCGGTATTTGTTACTAGTGTCTAACCCTATATTGATATTTCAATTTTATTAAAAAATATTTATGAATAATCCAAACATATGGATGTTAAGATCTATATATTTTGGTGATATGACAAAAAATTTAGAAACAAAATAAATTGATATTATTTGTTATTTTAATAATCAACTAATAGTTTGAATATTACTTCTAACTAATATTTAGTCGTATATTGATGTTTTAATTTTTTAAAAAATATATGGCTAATTCAACCGTACGAATGTTAAGATCTATATATTTAATGATACCACAATATTTTAAGAAAAATATAAATTTATTTAGTTTTCTATTTTAACAGTTAACAAGTAGTCTTACCGGTATTTCTTACCCGTATTTAATCCTATAATGATGTTTCGAATTTAAAAAAATATTAATGAATGATCCAACCGTCAAAATGTCAAGATATATTTATTTTGGTGATGTGACAAAAGTTTTAGAAAAGAATAAATTGATTTTGCCTGTTATTTAACAATCAACCAATAGTTTGAATAGTAATTCTCAATAGTGTTTAAACTCTTATTGATGTTTCAATTTTTTTTTAAAAAAAATGAATAGTTTAACCGTACGGATGTTAAGATATATATTTTTTGATGATATCACAAAATTTTTAGAAAAATATAAATTTATTTAGTTTGCTATTTTAACAATTAACAAGTAGTCTCACCTGTATTTCTTACTAGTGTTCAATTCTATATTGATATTTTTTATTTTAAAAAATATATTTATGAATGATCCAACTGTAGGGATGTCAAGATATATATTTCTTACTAGGGTTCACGTGGTTTGCAGAGTATTGCGTGAGCCCGTGGGGTTTACCCAGTACGCACCTGAAGGATAGCGGTTGCGGCTTCCCTACGATAAAAAAAGAGAGAACAGATACTAATACGCATGCACGAATTCGAAAAACTCTCAGGAATTGTTTGTTATTAATATTATTGTACCATCATAATAGTATTTACTCAAGGATAAAACCATCGAAGATAATAAAAATAAATTCTAATAAAAAATAAAATATTAAATATAAGTAATATGATCTTGCAATATTCAGCATATTCATTCACCACAATCTCAATCCACTATTTTGGCATGATGAGGGAGCCCATAAGCATAATAATATTGTTAATTTATTGCTTTTTTCATGCCTTCTTTTGTCAAGTTTTTCTTCAAAACCTAATACCTCTTGTTCTCCATCAGTTCCTCTAACCATTGAAAAATTCGACCTCGATTTAACATTTGGATATAAACCTCGTATTCCTTTGAAAATCATCACAGGGTCCCTTTTCTGAACAATTTTTTGAAAGAGATATGTCCTAAGTCCAATCATGAATGAGGATTTAGGAATAACTTTTATGTAATTTGTTTTGATTTCATTGATATTAATAAAAGACTTGTTTTGTTTTTATTACGTGCTCTATCTATTTAAGTGTTTAAATAAGATATACCATTGTTTAGAGTAAAGCTTTTTATGGATTATGATGAGATCATAATAGTGAGACCTAAAAGATGATAACTCTAAACTTGAATAGTTCCCGGTCATAGGATTACTAACTGGTAATTAATAATCCGCAAAGATTGGTACATACTATGCTTGCTCCCTTCAGGAGGATGTCTATTCTCATAGGCATTTGTGTGGTGACACTATAGCTAGTATGTAGGTGCTTATTATAGAATAAGTTCACTGAATATGACTCGCACAGCTGAACAACTGATGGAGTTCACTCACGTGTCAGCAGTTGTTCACATAGTGATAGTTGTACAAGTATCCTTAGACTTGAGGTCATCATAGTCATCTTGTGTACACTGAACTATGCTTTGGTTTAGTTCTTAGTCTCCAGGGTCAATTATTAAGGCTCTACTGGGTATAGGAATTTGTACACCAAGATAGTGTATGATCAATAACGGATCTACCCCTTCCAGTGAAGGAAGAGAATGTTCAAAGCTGATCCACTTATGCTAGTTCAGAAATCTCTGGCCAGAGTGAATGAAATTAGAAAGGAGTTTCTAATTTACATAGAACTGAGCATAGTGAATGGGAAAGCAAATGATTAAATTCGATAGGCTTCACACAAGATCCATGCATTGTATTTAATCAGGACATTGGAGGGTAGAAGGAATTCATTGTACGGTAACTAGTCACTGACAGGTTCTTGATATTCTAAGTAGTCAATTCATATTATCCGGATAGTCGCGATATGTTGAGAAGCATCACTCAGGATGTAGAATAAATATAATTAATCAGTTAATTATAATTAGTGAATTTTAATATTCATATAAATAATTAATAAAAGTTTATTATTATTTATTTCTACTACCGGCATAATATTGAACCTACAGGGTCACACCATAAAAGAATATTTTCTTTGATGAAATAATGAGAGAGAGAATTATTTTCTAAATAGTTAAGAAAAGAAATAATGATTGAAATACTTTTAATTATTATTAAAGCATTTTATGAAGATAAAATGTGGGGGGGTTAATATATATAAAGATATATTATAAAACCCTAGGAGAGTCCTATAAATAGAATGAGATGGATGGCTCAAAAATATAACACACATAATTTTGGTTTTGTGAAAAACCTAGCCTCCATCTTCTTCTCTCTCTCTCCCAAAAACTCCATTTTTATAAAAGCTTAGTTTTATAAAAAGGTTCATCGAAGCGGATCGTTCTTGGTGGATACCGGTAGAGTGCTTCACACACTGAGGAACAACTGCTAGCACTCCAATTTTATAAAGCTTCGATTCACGAGGTATGATTCCTCAGTTTTTCCCTTTTATTTGTTTTTCTATATGTGGGGTATATGGTTTTTATGGAATAATTGTTATTTCACGCTTCCGCTCATCCGTAAATTCCTTCATTTTTTACGTCAGTTCATATCAGGGGTAACTATGTAGTGTCACGTGCATTGGAATTATACAATACAAGAAATTCGACCGAATTGTTTCGGTCGAATTTAGGTAAATTCGACCGATTTTGGTCGAATTTAGATAAATTCGACTGGTTTTGCTCTAAAATAGCTATTTTCAACCAACTAGTTTTTGGTCGAACAAAGGCTAGTCGAAAATAAGGGGTGCGGTCGAATTTAGCTAAATTCGACCGAATAAATTTGACCAACTAAATTCGACTAAAATTGGTTAAAAAAACTCAGCCCCAATTTTTTTTGACAAAAAATTAAATTTTTCGTAGAATTCAAAAATCTCGCCCACAAATACTAAATTCGAAAATATCTGATTGAAATTACACGCTAAATTCGACCAAATCTGGTCGAAATAAGTATGCCAAATTCGAACAAAGTTGGTGGAATTTAATAAGCACCATATTTTTAAAAAACAGCAGCAGAATGCATTTTGGAACTTTTTACTAGTTTTTCCATAACGTAATTTCATAAAACAATAACGGACACAATAGCAGTTTTTGTTTACTAATATTAAAATTACATAAATAAATAATATATATTTTAGAATACAATAATTTCTATCCTTTAGTAACATATCGAAAATCAAATATTATAAGATTAACTCACCCAAATGATAAACAAATATGAAAAAAATAAAAAATAAATTTAAATTGGTTCATATAAATGAACTATATGATACAAGTCTTATTTTACTTCTAAGTTTCCGAAAATAAATTTTTCTGAGGTGATGGCATAAACTCTCGTCGGAGGTGATGGAGATGAACTCGCCGTAATTGTTCTGAAATGGTGAACTTGCCGAAATTGGTGTGAATCGGATGAATTCATCTGAATTGGTTTAAATTAATTCGCCATTTGGAAAAATATAATTAGATGAGATTTAGCATGAGAGATGTGTATGTGTATATTATTGGGAATATACAAAATATGTATGAGTGTGTATGTAGTTAGAGAGTAAAGTTAAGTATGAGTGTAATTTCTTTATAAGAGAGTGAAATTGAATGAGGAATATAATGAGAAAAATATGAGGGTGAAAGATTGAATGGATGGGATGAAAGGATTGAAAAATAAATGATGGTCAAGATTAATTCAAGTTGGCATTCCATGTGTTTTCTTCTCATCCAATAGAAGCGTGACAAATGGCAATTCTGAAATGTGCTAAATTCGACCAATAAGGGTCAAATTTATAATTTCAACTAGATTTAGTCGAAAATAAAATATGGGTAAATTTTACCATTTTTGGTCGAATTTAGCAGTTAAATTTGACTAATTTTGGTAGAATTTAGCAGCGAAATATGACCACTTTTGGTAGAATTTAGTAGCTAAATTGCACAACTATGGTTTGCGCTAGTATTTAATGCATATGACACATATACTTGTTAAAATATTTAATATTTTAATATTTAAATAGATTGATTTTTCACATACACTCTTAATTTAAATATATATTTTTATGATATGATAAAATGTTAAAAAAAAGAAATTTATTTGGTTTTCTATTTTAACAGACAACCAGTAGTTTGATCAGTATTTGTTACTAGTCTTTAACCTTATATTGATATTTCAATTTTTAAAAAAAATATTTATGAATAATCCAAATATACGGATGTCAAGATCTATATATTTAGGTGATATGACAAAAATTTAATAAAATAAATTTATATTGTTTGTTATTTTAACTATCAATTAATAGTTTGAATATTACTTCTAACTAGTGTTTATTCTCATATTCATGTTTCAATTTTTTTAAAATATATATGAATAATCCAACCGTATGGATGTTAAGATCTATATATTTTAATGATATCACAAAATTTTTAGAAAAATATGAATTTATTTAGTTTTTTATTTTAAGAGTTAACAAGTAGTCTCACCGGTATCTTTTACTAGTGTTTAATCCTATATTGATGTTTCGATTTTTCAAAAAAAATATTAATGAATGATCCAACCGTACGGATGTCAAGATATATATATTTTGGTTATGAGCATCAAATTTACTATAACTCATTTACTTAAGTGAGAAAACCCAACCATTCCTACTAACGCAGGAAGAATGGTCCAAACGAGCCAACAACAAAGTGAATGTCAGAGGTAGAAGTGGCTTTGGTTTTAATAACCGTGCCAGAGGAAGGACCAACTATAGAGCCAATACCAGTAGTAAAGCCTGTCAAAACCAGGCGAAAGAAGGAAGCGGTAACAACACACCGATTCGAGATCGTACCAAGGTGAAATCCTATAATTGTAATGCCTATGGGCATTATGCATCAGAATGCAGGAAGCCTCGATGTGAAAGGGAGTGGCAATGTGACAAAGAGCAAAAACCAGAGGCTAACTTAACTCAAATAAAGGATGATGAATCAGCCTTATTACCGACTAAGTATGAAGAAGTAAATGGCACTGCGTTGCTACTAAATGAGGAAGGTGTGACTCCAAGGTTGGGAACTGAGATTGAGAGTGGAAAGGCGACAAATGTCTGGTATCTGGACAACAGGGCCAGCAACCATATGACAGGGGTTAAGTCAAAGTTTTCGGAACTAAATGAAAGCATAACAGGGAAAGTGAAATTTGGTGATGGATTCGGTGTCAGCATCAGAGGAAGGGGAATAATTGTTTTAAAATGCAAGAATGGAGAATCTCGCAAACTTAACAAGGTATATTTTATCCATAGTCTCTGTAACAACATAATTAGTTTGGACAGTTATCTGAAGAAGGTAACAAAGTAACACTGAATGGTGAGTTTCTGTGGGTACATGATAATGTCGTAAAATTATTGATGAAAGTGAAACGCACCTCGAATAGATTGTACAAAATTTTACTTAATGATGAAGCAAATAAATGTTTACTAACAAGTACAGAGGTTAGTGCGTGGTTGTGGCATACAAGATTGGGGCATGTGAACTTTCAAGCTTTGACCCTTATGTCTGAAAAGGAGATGGCAGTACGCTTACTAAATTTGTCACTTCCCAAGTCTGTTTGTGGTGGGTGTTTAATGTCCAAGAAGTCCTGAAGACCGTTTCCGCAGAAATCAAATTTTATAGCAAAGACGTGCCTTGAATTAATACGTGGGGATATTTGTGATCCTATCAATCCACCGACCTCGGCTGGAAATAGATATTTTTTATTACTTGTTGATGACTTCAGTCGTGTAATGTGGATCTACTTACTCAAAAACAAAGACGAGGCACTTGATGTTTTTGGTAAATTCAAATTGCTGGTTGAAAAAGGTCATGCAGAAAAGATCAAGGTGCTGAGGATGGACAGAGGGGGTGAGTTTTTCTCCACTAGATTTAAAGAATTCTATGACAATAATGGTATAAAGAGGCATTGCACGGCTCCTTATTCACCTCAACAAAATGGTGTCATTGAGAGGCGAAATAGGACCGTGGTAGAAATGGCAAGAAGCTTACTCAAGGAGAGAAAGATGCCACTGAAATTCTGGGGTGAAGCAGTTCGGCATGCCGTATACATTTTGAATCAAGTACCCACTCGATCTTTATTAGGAGTGACACTCTATGAAGCATGGTCGGGAAAAAGGCCACATATAGATCACATTAAGGTGTTTTGATGCAAAGCCTTCAAGAAAGTTCCTGGTGTAAATCTACGAAAATTGGATGACAGAGCCAAGCCTATAGTTCACCTCGGTAAAGAACCGGGAAGGAAGGCATATCGAATATTTGATCCAGTTGCAGGATCTGTGCACGTGTCAGGAGATTTGGTTTTTGAAGAACATATAGCTTGGGACTGGAATATAATAGAGCATGCCGAGCAGAATAACTCAGGATCGTTTGTAGTGACTTTTGATAAATGGTCCACGGGTGAATATGATGCAGGTGGACAGATTCTAGAAATTTTAAGTGAAGAGGAAATGCCAGACCTGTATGTGGCTGGAAGTATGTCGCAGACTGATTCCAGCAGTGGTTATAACTCTGAAACTTCTCAGGCCAGCTCAGAACCTAGAAATTTTAGGTTGCTGAGTGATATTTACAATGAGACGGAGGAAATAGAGATAACAGATGGAGATACAGGTCCAGTCATTATCTATATTGATAACAAATCTGTCATAGATTTAGCCAAGAACCAGGTGTTCCACGGGCGCAGTAAACATATAAATATACGTTTTCATTTCATTCGTGAATGCGTGAAACGTGGTGAGATCATTATCAAGCATGTGAGGACTGATCAACAAAAAGTTGATGTACTGACTAAGGCATTGTCTGCAGTTAAATTTGAAGGAATGAGGAAGCTTTTGGGAGTAAAGAACCTGCAGAAAACAATTTAGCTTAAGGGGGTGTTTGTTGGTTTTATTTAAGCATAAACATGTTTTCTATTTTTAATAAATCAATCAGCTTTAATGTTTTATTTAGAAAGATTTGGTCGTATGCAGTAGCTGATATTTAGGAAGTTAACACATGTTGTGGTGAGTCAAATAATGTAATGTTGCTAATTTTTAGCCATCAATTATGTTAGGATTGCTTATATAATATTTTTGTAATCTTATTCATATTATCAAGTTAATAAAGCTCATTTTCTTTTCAAAGTATTATCTAAACACTGTTCATTGGTTTCTTAGTTTTTTTCCAATATTTTTGTCAAGAACCAGTTAATCTAAAATCTCAAGATGTTAGAGAATGGCCTTTTTCAGGATCTTATATTATTCTAACATTTCCCCTCACTCGAAAGCTCATTTATGGGTCGAAGAGCGGATCACGGGCACCCATCTTTGGGGCATTAATTTCTAAAAAATCATATCTGAGAAATATCAGAGTAAAATGCAAAATTTCCTCGCAGTATGAAGATACATCCCTGGAGCACACAAGTAAGAAGCTCTCCATTGTTTGTACTCGATAAAAAAATACTATCGAACATGTAAACGTAAGAAACATAAGGAAAGTGTTCAGTACAAATATGTCAGTACTACCTGCAAGATGCATTCACGGGATTCCTCGTTATTCTCTAATATACTCGTATAAGTCATTAATAGAGGAATCGTTACTCCAAGATAGGTACCGAAGCCGTCTCCAACAGAAAGGCTGAAAACTCAACATTAACAATTTGTCAATATTAATAATTTGCAAAAATTTATAATTTTTTAATATAAGTGTTGAATGTGAAACTAAAAACACATAACATGTTGTGTAAAGAAACTATGCAAAGCAGGGTGATTGTATGAGACTATGCAACTGTGCATTTTACATCAATGCTACAACAAATCTATTAATATGTTACTCCTCCGTCCAATTCATTTTGGCCACATTTCCTATTTTATCAATGTCAAAACTGTTATTCGGTTATAGGTAATTTAAGTGTTAATTATGTTAATTTATTTGTTCAATATGGTTGAATAAAATGTTGAAACGTGATTAGACAAATGAGTGGGAGGCAGAAGTATATATTAATGCCAATTAACAGCTATCTAGATAGCTAGATTTACTACTAACTGTTTTATTAGGGCGTATTTGTTTACAACCATAATAGAAAAGGAATATTATTAATCACATAGAGGAATTTGCGAATTACAGATTTGATAATTGGGAAAACACACTTTTACTTAATTACAATATTCAAAATTGCAGGTTTCTAATAAAAATTAACTCATAAATGCAGGAAATATTTGGAAAGATAGTTTCTTGCATGGAAGGACTTGATATAAAATAAACACAAAAGTTCATAACAAGCTTACCATAAAGCCCCTAACATCTGGATGTTAGTACAAGCAATTTCAGGCTTTTACTATATTTCCCAGAAGCCTAACAATTTCTAGCGTAGCTTTTTCCAACATATTGTCTGACAAGTATGTAGCCAAAAAGGCTGAGTAGAGTAGTTAGTTTTTATAAAATATATCACATATGTACATCACAATCATGAACAACTAGATAGGCTTATGTGCATCTCACCAATGCATGAAATAGCCTTATTCCTAACACTGGTATGATTGTAACTTAATTTCTCGAGAAGGATATCTAGTATGTGCTGATTATATCTGGTCTAATTCCCACATCTAACCAAAGCCGCACATAAAATATCGAGACAAGCGTACTTCATATATGTGTTCATATCATGATATCCACACTTCATATCGGGAAGAAATACGGAGATATCGTGAGATTGTAGAAAGCGTGTGGAGCCAGTCGAGATTTCCGTGACTAATTGGTTGAAGGCCTGACTTTATCATGGGCTTGGGCTGCACGGGTTGAAGAACCCTAACCATAGCCTATAAGACTTGTTCCCCAAGAACTGCATGAGGCTTGATCCCTATAAATAGGGTACGTAGACACTTATATTGTTAAGACACTTATAGGATTGTAGAGTTAGCAATACCTTTAAGCCTTATTGTTATTTATACTGAAATAGAAATGTTTTGTTGGTCTAGGCTGTATACAGTATGTAGATAGAACGTAACTCTTATCAGTAGTGTCAAAAATTATACTTCCTAAGTTGTAACTTAGCCCTTGTACCTACATTAAGCCTGAGTTTTGATTTTATCACTATTTATAAATGTGACGTCCCTAAAGGTCTATGATTGATCAACATGACTTTTTCTCAAGTTCATCAACACCTGTACCACCTGTACCTCCATCTCAGTAGTGGGCCTGTTGGAAGGGCTCTCAGCTCTCATATGGAATCAGTCATTTGGTAGCAAAGCGGCTTATTTTTTCTCCTGCCACTATAATGTGGAAGGGGATTACCATATTCTTAGTTATATGAGACATTAAGCACGCTAAGAGATCTCTTTACCCTCCATATAATTGGACCTCGTCATCCTTAATTCCTCTAACATCAGTTGTGAAGCCTGATATTAAACCCCGTTATTAGTTTGGTGCTTCATTAGATATTCTTGATGTTGAGATGATTTGTAGACGTTAATCATCCCCAGTCCCTAAACTAACAGTTTTTGTGCCTTTATATCAGTAATGGGCTTGTTGGACAGAGCTCCCCTGGGTTTAGGCATATTAAGAAAATAGTAAGTATGTCTTGTTTGTCTATGTGTAAGTCTCTTGTAAGTCTCTGTATAATAGTATGTCTTGTTTATCTTTTTTTTTACTTACACAGTCACTGTCTCTATCCTTATTCATTAATGTTGAGTTCTTATAATTAATCGTGATCATCTAATATGATTTATGCTAATGTATTTGTGATGATGATGTTACAAATGGGGTTTTCTTTGATTATGTTTTATTGGGGTTTTGTTATTTAGGATCTGTTTGTTGTTTATAATTAATCTTAATCATCTAAAATTCATACTTCTTTGAAATATTTTCTAAAAGTGCTGATTTAAATGGAGTTTTAAAGCTTACTCTAATGTTGCAGGCACAGTTAGAATTACCTTTACATTTAAATATTTGTTCTTATGGTTCTATCTCCTTATTTGTAATTGTTAATTGATTTCGAGTCGGGAGTCAAGATTGTAGATAACTAGGCAACACTGGTAATTACGCATGCATGTCATCTTATGCTCTGTGCTGTTCCAAACCCATGTTTAATATAATGAGTCTAATCAACTAAAGAAGCATACACCTGGGAATCCGCATTGTTTTAATTTACTAATTTATTAGGAATCAAGATTAATAAGAATGATTGAATATTAGCATATCTTTAGTATATCATTTCCACTTTCAGGGTCTCAATTCAAATTCCTGCAGGCTGATGCTGATAAAGACAGGCGTCTAACATTAGCTAAGATGATCGATATTGTAACACCCCCAGATCCGGGGTCGGGGATCCGGGTTGTCACGAGTTCCATTTCCCTTATTAACACCCAATCTTAATAATTTCTCAACTACTCTGTACTGTGACCCCACAATAAACACACACACCACACGTTATAGTCTCAGAGATGAACATCCAAAAATAATCACAAGTCGTTTTATTCCACAATTATATGTCAATACACCTTAAAAAGGTTCTGAATAAATTTACATTTCATTGCCATTATTACAATTCATAAATATACATAAATCTGGTACATCAAAAGTTGAAGCCTAGTCTATTGGTAGTTCCCTACCTCAGCTACAGTGACTTCAATGCCTATAGGAAGCTGCGAAACGCTTCCTATCCGATCGCGAATTGGGAGCTTGGTCCTGTTCATCTTATCTATCTGATGTTGTGTGATGAAAGAAGAAAGCAAGGGTGAGCAGCAAGCCCACCAAAATAATATGTATAATGATTAATAGTATATGAGTCTACTCATAATACTCATGAAAATCTTGGTCAAAAGAAATAAACCAAGTTTGATATCTTAATGCGATGAAGTCGCAAAATATTCAGTATATATACATATATACTTTTCAAAGTAATGGAAGTCCTCTTTCATGCATAATATACACAAAGTCCCATTGTATAACTGTATAAAAATATCGTTGCAAGGTGATCTCATATATCTAACCTTGTCTCAACGTTTTTCTGAAAATCTTTGTCATTCATAAGACAATTATTAATTAGATATAAGTTTAAAAGATGAAGTTACCAAATACTTCACTACACTTATATCATTCACAAATACTACTTGAACTACCACCGTTCAAGTTATAATCAATTTCAAAAGTTCATCCCACTGATGAGACCACAAGATAAGACTTGAATAGATTCAATCTTTGAAATATTATTGAATGAAAAAGTTATGAGATACTTTATTTAGCCCCGATATATATATATATCCACATATATATATCCCTTTAAATATTTCCTGGAACCTCTGTCATGCAAAGTATGAACAGAGTTTGAAACATCCAATGAATTTTGGAAAGGAAAAGAATTTTGGCATAAACCCGATATCTTGCTGATCAGGCAAAGATACCAATAAGTAACCTTTTCTACTGTAGATGGATGAATTCCTCACCGGTCATCACCCTGGCCGCATTAGGACCTCGCGCTAGACCGTACCCCGGCCCCTCACGCGTTGATGGACTGCCACCCAGCCACTTACACAATAATAGACCGTACCCCGGCCTGTCGCTTATGCCGACTCAATGAGATGGGCTTACTTCCCGAACGTTGGGCAAGTAATCAATTCATTTACCAAATCTGCAACCTCGTTACGAATATAAAATACACCACAGAGCCGGATTCCCCAGGTTTTGAGCGAGTATTTAAATCCCCTTTAAAAAGGAAGATCTTAAATATAAAAATGAGTTTTGGGATCCGCTCTGACTTTTAAAAATCATTTTGAAGACTCGAAAACACTTTAAAGAGTGTTTGGAGTAAGGCTGATTTAATGAAGTAAATCAGTCCCCAGAATATTAGAAAATATCTGAATATTATTAATTAAATAATATTCCCATAAAGAATAATCTTTATAAAAATAATTGAAGTAGAAGTATTAAAACTTATACTTGAAATAAACATTAAATAACCAAAGATATACTTATATGAAAGTATTATCTTATTTGAATAATCGAAAATAAGTTTGATTATTAACACCTTATTCTTTAATAAAATAAAGAATATATTTCAGCAAATAATCGGAGTCATAGATCCTCAAATGAATATTCAAATAACATTCATTAAATAATATAAACTGAGTCATAAGCCCTCGAATGAATATTCAAATAATATTCAGATAAATAAATAAAAGGAGTAATAAGCCCTCGAATAATATTCAAATAATATTCAATAATAATATAAAAGAGTCATAAGCCCTCGAATAATATTCAAATAATATTCAATAATAATATAAAAGAGTCATAAGCCCTCGAATAATATTCGAATAATATTCAATAAATAAATAAAGTTAAAGTTATCGAATAAACCTTATTCGATTAATAGTTTGGAAAACTATAACCATATATATATATATATATAAATATATATATATATATATCCATATCCATATATAAACAAAATCTACTCGGGATCCTCGACTCCCGGTTTTAGAAAATATTTTCATCTTTGGGTCCCTATACTAAGGGTATATGCAAGATACCGCTATCCTCTAGCATAGGTATTATCAACTGAACCAACAGATATATATTTCAAGAATATGAAACAGGCATGCATATATACCATATCACATGCTACAATATATCGCAAGAATTTGCTAAATAACCAATATGCATTTTATCGCAAGATCATGCATATACAAATGTATACATCACAACAACAGTATAACGGATAGAATACTTGCCTGAGCGACTTGGGGGTGAGAAAGGCTCGGGACGAGTCTGATAACCTATAAACAACAAGTAAGTTGGAATTAAACCAAAATCACTTGTAAATCTATACTATAACTAACTTAGACTCTAACGCTTGTTTTGCGCTCACCGATTCGCTTAAGTCACTCGGGTACCCTCGGCTCCACCATTTTTAATAATTTAACCTTTACGAGTTTTAAAGCGATTCCTTCGCGAATGACTTACCAACTGCCTAACACACTTACCATAAATGTTTCACACATTAAATAACCCTTTTTGGTCTTTAACCTACATTCCAAAGTAAGGCGAGGGAAAAAGTTTCGTTCGCGAAACGCCGTTACTTGAAACGGTCGTTTCTCCTAAACCGTAAATCGGAATCGAACGAACTACATATCAAAACGAAGCTCGTAACATGAGCTATCTAAACATGGCAGTGGTCACAATCTAGCAGGGGGTTCTCGGGTCCTAATGCTATGCACAAAAACAGTCCAAAGAAAATCGGACGTTACGACGGCTATGTTTACGTGATTTCCAAATTTTAACCCATTCATAAACAACCCAAATCAACCTCAAATCCAACATACAACCATCCTCCATCCTTATCACATCATAACCACCCCAACCAATTCAATTTAATCTTTCATACTTATGCTTAAACTTAACTTTAATCATTCTTAAGCTCTTTTAAATCAAAACCACAATAATTACCATTCCATTCACTACCATACCAAATCTCAAACTCTAAATCATAACAACAAGATACAATATCAACCCACTACTCAAAATCACCTTATAATATATATGAACCTAGGGTTTGGAAATGGTATACCTTCCTTGAAGTGGTGGGTGGAGCTAGGAAGCCTTAAGAAGCTTTGAGAAGCCTTAGGAAAGCTTGGATCTTCAAGAAAACAAGAAAAAGTTCAAGTTAAAAACTTGAAAACACTATTCATTGTCTTCTTCTTTGATTAAATGAAGAAGTTAGAGAAAGAATTAATGGCTTAAACTCATGATATAGCCATAACTAAGCATAAAGATGATTAGGGAATTTTCTTACCAATTTAGGATGCTTGGATCTTGATTTTGAAAAATCTTGCCTTTAAAAAAAGTAAAAAGCCGAGAGCTAAGATGAAGAACAATTGCCTTGGTTGTTTTTGATTTTTGATGAAATGATTTTGCTAGCTTGGTTGGCTTGATTTGTATTTGATTTAGCAAATTACTACCTTGCCCTTGAATTTGTGTGGTCCTTATTCAACCACACCTCCTTCCTTCCCATGTCATGCTTACCTCATCCTCATGATGTCATCCTTCCTTCCTTGTCTTCTTTCTATTAGTTGGATGACATCATTCCCATTAATCCCTTTGATTAACTTCCTAATCGTTTGCCTAATGACCGCTGATCTGTTATACGGTTCGCTTAACTTTCGTTCTCATTTATCGTTTGAAGGATCATACCCGGGATCTTATTACTTAGGTTCCCTTAACCTTTCTCAATACATTATATTCCTTTTTATGATCCTCTATCATAATCCTTTAATTTAAATCCTTTTTATCCTGTTATCTTATACTCAATTCTCTCCGTATCTTGTGGATTTCCGGGAAAAACCAAAGTGTTCGGATTTGGATTCTGACGATCTTTACATACACTTATATCCCATATAAAGTACTAATAAAATCTCAGAATATCCATATCAGAACCCCTACATAGTGTGGCATGAAAAGTTTTCTCATTCAGCAAAAACACTATTCATAAGGGTTTCAAAATTTCTCAAAAATTGGGGTTATTACAGTCTCCCCTCCTTAAAAGGATTCCGTCCCGGAATCAGATAGAAAACAAATGGGGATACTTTCTTAGCATTACATTTTCTAACTCTCAAGTAAATTTTCCCACATTGTGGTTCTTCCATCAAACTCTGAATAGTTTGATAACCCTTCTCCAAAGCACTTGTTCCCTTTTCACTCTATAACCCTTCCTGGTTGCTCCATATAGGTTACGTCGGGTTACATATCTATGCGCTCATATGCCTCTATTTGTCTGGCATCCGAATTACACTTCCATAACATTGATACGTGGAACACGTTATGAACTTGCTACAGGTTCGGGGGTAGGGCTAGCTCCTATGCTAACTTCCCAAACGTCTTAATATATCCAAGGGTCCAACAAATTGTAGACTTAGCTTTCCTTTCTTTCCGAACCTCATCAATCCTTTCCAAGGGATACCTATAACATTACTAGGTCCCCTATTTCATACTCTTTATCCTTTCGTGTCAAATCAACACACTTATCATGTCCATCTTGGGCTACTACCAGCCGTCCTCTGATTAGATCTATCATATCCTTGGTCCTTTGGACTACTGCGGGTCCGAGCATCTTGCGCTCTACAACTTCATCCTAACATAAGGGAGATCGACATTATCTTCCCTCAAGGATCTCATAAGGCGACATCTCGATAATGACATATGATCTATTGTCGTAAGATAACTCAATCCGAATTAAGTGATCATTCCAAATTCTTTCAAGTCTATTGCACAGACTCTCATTATAGCTTTTATCATTAGAACTTTTGCTTCTCAATACCTATTCTTTTCCAGTTCGTAATCGCTACTACCTTCCGTTCCTAATATTATACGGGTTATACTTTTGCTCGTTAGCGTTCTATAACCTTTTAATAACCATGTCAACCTTAGTATCACGAATGTGTTCCCATTCCGCATATTACCACCACTTTATTACTCCTTTTTCAGTTATTTCTATTTTCCAAAATTTGATCAATCAAATAGAAGTAAAGGAATTTGTTGAGAGATCACTATGATCATGAACACTTGTTATATCGCATAGTTAGTACAGAAGGTGGCCAGCCTTTAGTACTTGACGAGCAATTAAACAACATGTGGTATCCTACTAGGCTTCTATCACAAAGATAGATAGTCATTCGGCAATACCTCCCCTTCTGGAAGGGTTGTTCTTCTCAGCTTACATGAAATGAAAAGAAGAGAAAAGAACGAACTGAAGAGAATTGTATATATGAAAAAAATATACTGCCACAAAATATCTGGCTTGGAACCTACCTCTGAACTATAGAGGTTTGTCATAGGAGAACAAAACATATACGTATTTATATCAACATCAAGTATTATAGCATCGCATTTCATGTGCCTAAATATTTTCGCTATCCCGTCCATCATTCTATGGACCCATGCTCTTCCTCGAGCTTATACACAATTACCTTTGAAACTCCCTCGACATCGAAAATCGAATCTGCGATCTCATTCTAGACATCATCGTTACTTGAATTCTATGCTTGCACCGCAACCTTCCTCGTATAATAATACGACTCTCTATTAATAAGAAAGAATAATAATTCACTAGGTAGATACTCTACTTAATTAGTCTATCAATGATAACTTATACACTACCACGACCCAATTAGTGGTGCTCAATCTCAACACCCATTCCAATACAACTCTCATGGTTGTAATCAGCTCATTACTCGCAGAATCATTGCTGCCTTACTATGGTCCACCACTGACCTACTGTCATCATTCACTTTCCATGAAATCTTAATATCTAACCATACGGAGTCCATATATATCGTATCTAATTCTTCTAAGGAGTTAACATAATCACCATTCTTGATTCATGGAGTACACTCCTGATTCTGACATACATACATGACATGAAGCAGATAAAATTGCAGAAGAGTTTCGCTCAAAGCAACGATAGCAGGTTAATACCATTCTAAATCATATGCCTTAAATAGAAGACTTACTCAAAGGTTCGTCTAGTCCTTTTTGAAATATGGTCCTGGCTTATTCTCAAGATAGTATCTTCTAAGATAGATAGCCCGTTCATGGCGATTACACGAATTATACCTTTAAAGTGTTGGCCACCTCTTTGGCCTCCCCTGATAGTAATAGTTCCTTATAATCAATGTCTTTTAACCACCTTCAACTAAATTTTCTACCTCATTTCAATCACAGCTTATGTGAAGATGTTTTCCTTAACATCTGATAAGTAAAAAAAAAATCACCATTTTTCCATAAGTTATTGCCTCAGTCTTTAGAGGTTAATCACTGTCACGACTGACTCTCAATTATACTTAGAACATCTTTTATCTTAAGTCCTAATTGCCTAGAACAATTTCAACCTTTACTGGTTCGATCCATACTTTCTCGTGGTTTAACACGTGCCCCACTTGGCATCATTATAATCATGTCATATTTCCTTTATCAACATTTTTATTCTTGAGAATTTTGAATATTACCTTTTTCCTTATAAAACCTCTAAGGTTATCCTTCAATCATTCCTCCTGTATTCCCTAGATACAGGGCATATCACAATACCATTTACTAATAGTAGAACCATTGTCTATATACTTCTGCAAAATTTCTCCACTGATTCTTAAAGGTTATTGTTACCTTAACCCTTTCCAAATCATACTGTCAAAACTCATACTGTCCCTATTAAGGGTGAAATGCCAACCTTTATGCATTCCCCTAGGATTCATTTTAAGTTACCGATGTTCTATCCTTAATTCCACCTTTAAAAGGTACCTGCATCCTTCCATGGATAAATCAAGTCATATATCCCTGATAAGGGTGTCTTATTCAATCATTCCCACCTCGATAGTATATGCCTAATTTCACAATAACATCTGTATTCAAAATGAGGTCAATCAATATGGCCTCCAAAAGATAACAACGGTTATCCGCTTTTCTTGCCTAATTTGGTAACGATAACAAGGATGTTCTGGAAGATATTGGTCGTGTTCAACGTGAACTTCTTCTTAATAATTCCTTATTTACTTTTGTTGTTTATCTCAACAGTCAACTCAATGTTGGGATATCTTTCATATCTGGCGTCTCCCTTCCTGGGTATCATGCCACCGGTCTTACATATACTTCACATTCTTGAAGGTCACTTCCTTCATCCAATTTTCCTAATTTCTTACTTCCTTGTCTCCTCAGTCTATCCGCGTCTCATATTTAACCTTCGAACTATCTCAAGTTTTCCTCAAATCCTCCCAACTTACAAGGGATAAAATATATGTATCTCTTATTCCTTCAATCATCAACTTTAACTCATGGTGAATCACCCTCATCCTGACGAATGCATACTTTTCTATTTCTATTGCTACGAGTCGTTAGGGTTTCCTCATACCCAACTCCCTTATCATACCTCAAACTCTATTGCCGTTATATTCCTTTCCACTTCAATTCCTTTTTATTTTCCTTTCTCTTATCATTAATTCATGAACCAACACAACATAAGCATAGATTTCAAACGTCCCGTCATTCTGGATTCGCGTCTTTAGAACGAATCTTAACAACTTTTACAGCTTAGATTCATAATTCATCATACTCGTCTACCTTTGTTTTGGCTCTAAAGCTTTTACATTATCTCCATAACCTTGGGAAGTACTTTCCTGAAAACAATTGGCTAAACTTAAATCAGTTTATTATAATCTCTTGCTCCATGCCTTCCTTGGCCTTTCACCAGCGGGTGGTCTCTCTCTTAGGAGGGTGAGTGATAAAAACAGTCTTTTGTGGTTCATCAATCATTTTGAATCTCAAATGATTCCTATATTTCCTTTAGCCAGGCTCTTGCCTCGGCTGGATCAGCCTGTTCCTTGGAACTCTGAGAGCTTAGCGATTTAAAGGTCCTGAAAGAATTTCTCACCTAACTGTCTCCTCAGGGTGGTGGTTGGGGATAATAGTCTAAGTTCTCTTTAGACAGGTCCATGAATTGCCGTATAGGAGTACCGTCTCGGGTCTCCTTTCCTTACTCGACTTTCTGTTTCCTTAGTATGAAATGTTCCATCCTACTCCCCATAATTGGGGTCATCTTTTAATTTAAAATCCTCATTTTCCACTCCATTATGTCATGGGTTCCTTCTATCTTGATGGCGACCTCCCTGACTATCACGTTCAGGGTTTGCTCTAAATCTTATTCCTCAAACTATGGCTCTCATCTAAGTTCTCATCCTTACGCTCTTGAACTTTCGAAACCCAAATTCTATAGGAATACCTCATTATTCCCTTATCATCTTTCTCGATATTAATCTTTTATCTAATTGTTGGCTCTCTGCCTTCACTCATAACTTTTTCTGGCACAATATGACCTTTTTCAATAATTCGGGCTGTATTGCAATCTCAAACAGCTTTTAGGTACCGGCTCCGGTTACCTTCACTTCTATTTCCATTTTCTCAAAATCTCTTATCACTTCTCCCAAAGACATTATCATCTTGAGTCTCTCCTTTTTACTAAGGGCATCAGCCACCATATTGGCTTTCCCCGAATGATAAAGAATCTCCCAATCATAATTCTTGATTAGCTCTAACTGCCTCCTCTGGCATATGTTGAGCTCTTTCTACGTGAAAATGTACTAGAGCACTTATGGCTTAGGTAATTCTCGCACTTCTCTCCATACAAGTAGTGCCTCCAATCTTTAGGGTAAAACTATTGCCACGAGCCTAAGCTCATGGGCGGGGATATCGAATTTTATATTACCTTAATTGTCTTAACGCAGACGCGATTATCTTGCGGTGCTAAGAAGCACCCTAATTCCTTATGCGAAGCATCACTTACAAATCACAAAATCTCCTTTTTCCATCCGGCAACGCCAGCATAGGGGCCATCACCAACCTCTGCTTCAGTTCTTGAAAGCTGTTCTCGCATTTCTTTGTCCATTCGAACTTCTCAGTCTTACGAGTAAGCCGCGTTAAAGGGGGCTACTATCTTTACAAACTTGAACGAACCTCCGGTAGTGATCGACCAATCCTACCTCTGGTAGTTGACCTAACCATGGTCATCAATTCATCAGTGGTCCTTTATCCAATCTTGTCAGGATCCTCCATGGGATCCTCCTCAACAACTATCCCTTCTAGGACAACATCCTCAACCGCTATATCCTCAATATCAACATCATCCGGTCCTGCATTAGGACACTCTATCGGATCCACAATCCGATCTCCAATTAGTAATAAAACATCATCGGGCTGTTGCTCCTCAACCTCAGGGTTCGGAGTCCCGCTACCATATACGATAACGAACTACGCTCCTATCACGATATTTATAAGGGTTCCCATAAGGGTTTTAACTGTCAGTGCTACGTTAGGTAGCCCGACTATGAACTTGGCAAGAGTTCTTATTATCTTAGTTAACTTATTATCTTAACGTCCCATCATCTCTGAGGTTTATAACGCTTAGCTCTGATACCATTTCTGTAACACCCCCAGATCCGGGGTCGGGGATCCGGGTTGTCACGAGTTCCATTTCCCTTATTAACACCCAATCTTAATAATTTCTCAACTACTCTGTACTGTGACCCCACAATAAACACACACACCACACGTTATAGTCTCAGAGATGAACATCCAAAAATAATCACAAGTCGTTTTATTCCACAATTATATGTCAATACACCTTAAAAAGGTTCTGAATAAATTTACATTTCATTGCCATTATTACAATTCATAAATATACATAAATCTGGTACATCAAAAGTTGAAGCCTAGTCTATTGGTAGTTCCCTACCTCAGCTACAGTGACTTCAATGCCTATAGGAAGCTGCGAAACGCTTCCTATCCGATCGCGAATTGGGAGCTTGGTCCTGTTCATCTTATCTATCTGATGTTGTGTGATGAAAGAAGAAAGCAAGGGTGAGCAGCAAGCCCACCAAAATAATATGTATAATGATTAATAGTATATGAGTCTACTCATAATACTCATGAAAATCTTGGTCAAAAGAAATAAACCAAGTTTGATATCTTAATGCGATGAAGTCGCAAAATATTCAGTATATATACATATATACTTTTCAAAGTAATGGAAGTCCTCTTCCATGCATAATATACACAAAGTCCCATTGTATAACTGTATAAAAATATCGTTGCAAGGTGATCTCATATATCTAACCTTGTCTCAACGTTTTTCTGAAAATCTTTGTCATTCATAAGACAATTATTAATTAGATATAAGTTTAAAAGATGAAGTTACCAAATACTTCACTACACTTATATCATTCCCAAATACTACTTGAACTACCACCGTTCAAGTTATAATCAATTTCAAAAGTTCATCCCACTGATGAGACCACAAGATAAGACTTGAATAGATTCAATCTTTGAAATATTATTGAATGAAAAAGTTATGAGATACTTTATTTAGCCCCGATATATATATATATCCACATATATATATCCCTTTAAACATTTCCTGGAACCTCTGTTATGCAAAGTATGAACAGAGTTTGAAACATCCAATGAATTTTGGAAAGGAAAAGAATTTTGGCATAAACCCGATATCTTGCTGATCAGGCAAAGATACCAATAAGTAACCTTTTCTACTGTAGATGGATGAATTCCTCACCGGTCATCACCCTGGCCGCATTAGGACCTCGCGCTAGACCGTACCCCGGCCCCTCACGCGTTGATGGACTGCCACCCAGCCAATTACACAATAATAGACCGTACCCCGGCCTGTCGCTTATGCCGACTCAATGAGATGGGCTTACTTCCCGAACGTTAGGCAAGTAATCAATTCATTTACCAAATCTGCAACCTCGTTGCGAATATAAAATACACCACAGAGCCGGATTCCCCAGGTTTTGAGCGAGTATTTAAATCCCCTTTAAAAAGGAAGATCTTAAATATAAAAATGAGTTTTGGGATCCGCTCTGACTTTTAAAAATCATTTTGAAGACTCGAAAACACTTTAAAGAGTGTTTGGAGTAAGGCTGATTTAATGAAGTAAATCAGTCCCCAGAATATTAGAAAATATCTGAATATTATTAATTAAATAATATTCCCATAAAGAATAATCTTTATAAAAATAATTGAAGTAGAAGTATTAAAACTTATACTTGAAATAAACATTAAATAACCAAAGATATACTTATATGAAAGTATTATCTTATTTGAATAATCGAAAATAAGTTTGATTATTAACACTTTATTCTTTAATAAAATAAAGAATATATTTCAGCAAATAATCGGAGTCATAGATCCTCAAATGAATATTCAAATAACATTCATTAAATAATATAAACTGAGTCATAAGCCCTCGAATGAATATTCAAATAATATTCAGTTAAATAAATAAAAGGAGTCATAAGCCCTCGAATAATATTCAAATAATATTCAATAATAATATAAAAGAGTCATAAGCCCTCGAATAATATTCAAATAATATTCAATAATAATATAAAAGAGTCATAAGCCCTCGAATAATATTCGAATAATATTCAATAAATAAATAAAGTTAAAGTTATCGAATAAACCTTATTCGATTAATAGTTTGGAAAACTATAACCATATATATATATATATAAATATATATATATATATATATATATATCCATATCCATATATAAACAAAATCTACTCGGGATCCTCGACTCCCGGTTTTAGAAAATATTTTCACCTTTGGGTCCCTATACTAAGGGTATATGCAAGATACCGCTATCCTCTAGCATAGGTATTATCAACTGAACCAACAGATATATATTTCAAGAATATGAAATAGGCATGCATATATACCATATCACATGCTACAATATATCGCAAGAATTTGCTAAATAACCAATATGCATTTTATCGCAAGATCATGCATATACAAATGTATACATCACAACAACAGTATAACGGATAGAATACTTGCCTGAGCGACTTGGGGGTGAGAAAGGCTCGGGACGAGTCTGATAACCTATAAACAACAAGTAAGTTGGAATTAAACCAAAATCACTTGTAAATCTATACTATAACTAACTTAGACTCTAACGCTTGTTTTGCGCTCACCGATTCGCTTAAGTCACTCGGGTACCCTCGGCTCCACCATTTTTAATAATTTAACCTTTACGAGTTTTAAAGCGATTCCTTCGCGAATGACTTACCAACTGCCTAACACACTTACCATAAATGTTTCACACATTAAATAACCCTTTTTGGTCTTTAACCTACATTCCAAAGTAAGGCGAGGGAAAAAGTTTCGTTCGCGAAACGCCGTTACTTGAAACGGTCGTTTCTCCTAAACCGTAAATCGGAATCGAACGAACTACATATCAAAACGAAGCTCGTAACATGAGCTATCTAAACATGGCAGTGGTCACAATCTAGCAGGGGGTTCTCGGGTCCTAATGCTATGCACAAAAACAGTCCAAAGAAAATCGGACGTTACGACGGCTATGTTTACGTGATTTCCAAATTTTAACCCATTCATAAACAACCCAAATCAACCTCAAATCCAACATACAACCATCCTCCATCCTTATCACATCATAACCACCCCAACCAATTCAATTTAATCTTTCATACTTATGCTTAAACTTAACTTTAATCATTCTTAAGCTCTTTTAAATCAAAACCACAATAATTACCATTCCATTCACTACCATACCAAATCTCAAACTCTAAATCATAACAACAAGATACAATATCAACCCACTACTCAAAATCACCTTATAATATATATGAACCTAGGGTTTGGAAATGGTATACCTTCCTTGAAGTGGTGGGTGGAGCTAGGAAGCCTTAAGAAGCTTTGAGAAGCCTTAGGAAAGCTTGGATCTTCAAGAAAACAAGAAAAAGTTCAAGTTAAAAACTTGAAAACACTATTCATTGTCTTCTTCTTTGATTAAATGAAGAAGTTAGAGAAAGAATTAATGGCTTAAACTCATGATATAGCCATAACTAAGCATAAAGATGATTAGGGAATTTTCTTACCAATTTAGGATGCTTGGATCTTGATTTTGAAAAATCTTGCCTTTAAAAAAAGTAAAAAGCCGAGAGCTAAGATGAAGAACAATTGCCTTGGTTGTTTTTTATTTTTGATGAAATGATTTTGCTAGCTTGGTTGGCTTGATTTGTATTTGATTTAGCAAATTACTACCTTGCCCTTGAATTTGTGTGGTCCTTATTCAACCACACCTCCTTCCTTCCCATGTCATGCTTACCTCATCCTCATGATGTCATCCTTCCTTCCTTGTCTTCTTTCTATTAGTTGGATGACATCATTCCCATTAATCCCTTTGATTAACTTCCTAATCGTTTGCCTAATGACCGCTGATCTGTTATACGGTTCGCTTAACTTTCGTTCTCGTTTATCGTTTGAAGGATCATACCCGGGATCTTATTACTTAGGTTCCCTTAACCTTTCTCAATACATTATATTCCTTTTTATGATCCTCTATCATAATCCTTTAATTTAAATCCTTTTTATCCTGTTATCTTATACTCAATTCTCTCCGTATCTTGTGGATTTCCGGGAAAAACCAAAGTGTTCGGATTTGGATTCTGACGATCTTTACATACACTTATATCCCATATAAAGTACTAATAAAATCTCAGAATATCAATATCAGAACCCCTACATAGTGTGGCATGAAAAGTTTTCTCATTCAGCAAAAACACTATTCATAAGGGTTTCAAAATTTCTCAAAAATTGGGGTTATTACAGATATCCCATACATATTCTATAGTGTAATATTCAACAAAGATGAAGAAGATGACTATGGGCACCACGATGAATTCCGTTAGCTCCAACCTATTAGGTAAAATTTGATATTTAGGTCACCAGTTTCAAAAAAAGTTATAATTTTGGCCATCACACAAAGGTAGCTGACCAGAATTTATATTGATGCATGCAGCCCCAGAACATAGTACCAGCCGCTCCTGCTAAAGAGCTTGCAAACCGTGCAACATAGAGGAAGAAAAAGAATCTCCACAAGGTTAAACATATTGCTCATCAGTTTCGAAATGTACTAATCTAGTATGTCTTCCTACTGAGGTTTCTTAACAATAGACTTAATATTTGGATTGCACATGTACTAAGGTTTGTAATGTGTTGCAAAACCAGCTTACTAGTGCACACAACTTTGTATCATAATAGGGGGAACTAGTGTGACTCATGATTTGGTTGATCCGATCTTGCTAAAAATCATGTAAATATGTCATCAAAGAATCCTTGTAATTTGCACTAGCAGTGTAGAATTTCAAATATATATTATTCTCAGATCTTCCCATTGCAGCATCCTATTCAAAAACAGAAATAGTGCTTAAATACTCGGATGCAAACACGCATTTTAATGAATTAATATTAATATCAAAAAAATAATTGTACATCACTTTTAATGAATAAATATTGATATCTCAAAAGCAATTATACATCACTTTTAAAGAAGAAAAACTGATGTCAAAAAAGTTAATGTACATCGCTTTTCTTAAAAATACTGATGTCAAAGACTGACATTTTCAAGTCTAAATGGTACATAGACATCACTTTGATTAGGATAAAACTGATGTCTATGTTCCACTATAGACATCACCCTTTACTTAAGAAATTGATGTTTAATATCTTATTTTACATCACATAAATGAAATTATTCGATGTCTATGTGGAAAAAAATATAACTCATTGTATATTTAATATGTTGTAATAGGTGTAATTTATTTATAAAATTATTTATTTCTAACATTTTTTGTAAAAAAACAATGCATGGACATCAGCTTTTTTTCCAGAAACGATGTCTAATCGAGTAAAGACGTCGCGTTTTAACCGATGTCTAGAATGGACATCACAGACATCAACATCGGTTGCTAAACAACAAAGACATTGGCCAAAAACCGATGTCTATTGACATTTTTCTAGTAGTGTTTACTTAACGTTAAACATTCTTTCTCTCTTCTATCAAACGGATATTTAAACTTTGAAAACCATCCTAACTAATTTAAACGTTAGAATTAGATTCTAACTGTTGTAAATTGTTGAGATTGTTTTGAACGTTAATGTATGTTTATATATGAGGTTACTTGTAGTTTTTATGATGTACTAGTTGAAGCAAGAACACTCTCAACTCACTGAACTTTATTGATTCTAAAATACTCTTGAGCTCTTAATTATATATATACGTATATCTTAGAGAGTCTGTAGTTTGAGTTGTAATCACTTTATCATTCGATTTGTATTGTTCAATTTGTATTGATTAGTTGCTCGATAGTTGGCTAAAGGAAACAAGGGTTTGGTGAACTAGTGCTAGAGAAGTTTGTACTACCGGTAGTATAGTACTTAAAGGAGAGTTTCAAAACCAGGATTTCAGCAAGCCATTATCAGCAGCTGGGATAAAGGGAGATATAATATTGTATCTTGTAATTGTTAACTGATTCAATAATATATTCTCTTACCAAGTTGGCAGGGGACCATGACGTAGACCACAGGGGATTAGGGGTCCAACCTCAGTAAAATTCTTGTGTGTTCTTATTACTTTTCTGCATACTATTTTCTAAACTGCATTTAGTCATCTCAGTTTACTATCATTGTAAAATTATTGAACTGTTTATAAAATCTCAGTAAGCTATTATGGGGTAATTTTTAAAACTTATCTTAGTTAGCCATATTCACCTATTCACCCCGTCTACGTGTATTTTCAAGTTGAAATTTATTTTTCTATTTTATTTTGAATATGTTAGTAGCAACTTATTTTGTTTTTCTATTTCGAATAAATTAAAATAAGTTTTAATTATTATAAGTATTCTCCGTTTCGAATATGCCAGTACAATTTTTTTTATTTTGAATAAACTAAAATATTTTTTATTATTAAAGGCTTACCTAAAATTTAGGACTTTACACTCGAGAGCAACGGCGTGCAAAATTAAATAAAAAAAAGAACCTTAAGGTAAAAAATATTGAAGATTGTACGTGAAAGGTCTATCGATTATTTTAACTCCATGGTCATGGGTCTTTACTGGTTTGCATGCAAGGAATTGTTTAAATATCAAATATTTTTGAAAAATCTTTATTTATATATATTGTTGTAATTTAATTTTCCTTTTATATTTCTAATATATTAGTAGTAATTTATTTTTCTTTTCTATTGCGAATAGGTTAAAATTAGTTATAATTATTATAAGTCTTTTTTAATTTTGAATATGTTAGTAGCAATTTTTTCCTTTTCTATTTTAAATAATTTGAAATAAGTTTTGTTATTATAAGTTTCGAATATAAATTTAATAAAATTCTAGTTCTAAATAAACTTGAATTTTATTTCAATTTCTACATGAACTTGGATTTTATTTTTTAAAATATAGAACCTAAATAAAGAAATTTTTATACTCTATATAAACTTGGATTTTATTTGTACTTTTACATGTACTTGGTTTTATTTTTTAAAATATCGGACATAAAGTAGGAAGTTCTAACTTTTTAGTTAACTTCAAATTTAAATAGGAAATTACAATTTATGTTATTTGAGAAAAAGGTAAAAATTTGTCTAAATAAATTCTATATATAATTGACTTCTAAATATTTATTTTCTTTCCTATTAATTCGAATTTATTCGAATGAACAAATTCTAAATAAGATTGATTTCTAAATATTTATTATTTTCCCTATTAATTCAAAATAATTCGAATAAACAAATTTTAAATAGGATTAAATTCTGAATATTTATTATCTTTCCTTTTATACATTCGAATTAATAGGAACTCCCGGAGTTTCAATTTTATTATCTTTCCTATTAATTCGAATGTATAAAAGGAAATTTAATTTTATTGAATTAAAATTGAGAAACTCTATAAAAATAGATAAATAATTTTTAAATAATTCTTGAGCTCCCGGAGTTTTCTATTTAATTATATATTATTTTGAGTAAGTTATATAAATAGATTGAAACGATATGAGAGGCGATCACGTCTTCTACTTTCAGTAAGAAATATAATGATATAATGATTTTGAAAAATACTGAGAGATATGCGTTTCTTTGTAATATTTCTTTATCTAAAAATGAAAAGAAAAGTTTTAAGAAAATATAAGATATTAAATTATTTTACGAGAAAGATGAGAAGTGGGAATAAATAAAGAAATGTATCAAAATATAACACACAAAAAGTTTTAGAAGAAAATTATGATAGTAAGTTTATATCAAAAATTTAAATCAAACATGTTAAAGAAACTTAAAATAATATCAGGAATGATGATAAATATTTATATATACATGTCTTTGTAATATGTCATAAGCTTAGGAATATATACAAGTAAGTTGATTTTAAGAGAAAGAGAAGAAATGATATTAAAAAAATACGATAATATCAAGATGGTAAGTTTATTTAATGAAAATATAAAAGTTTTAGGAAAATATTATGAACTCAAGTTGATTTGAAAAATCTTAATTATAGATGTTTTGGGAGAATATTATGATGGTTAGTTGATTTCAAGAATCCTAATTAAAGATGTTGTAGAGACTTTAGGAGAATATTAGGAATGCTCATAATATATTTAGGAGAATATAAAGTAAATATAGTTTTGATATTTAATAACTCAAAAAATTGAGAAAATTAAAAAAATTAAAAAAATAATATATTTAGGAGAATATAAAGTAAATGTATTAATAACGATATGCCGAATAAATTTGATATTTTGACAGTATGCACCCAATAGTTTTATAGTTTATATTAAATTTTTAATTTTTTTAAATCTACACAAAACATAAATTATAAAATTAAATAAAAAAATAAAACATGTAATGGACAAACTTTCTAGTCGGGCATTATTTTTAAAGATTTTGAAACAAAAACCCAAAATTAATTCTATAAAAATCGATCCATACCAAAATCAAATGGTATCAAAACTATCCAACTCTTGAACTCAAATATAAACATAATACTCCATCATTTTTAGTAGAATATTAAAATCTAAACAAAACTAATTATTAAAATAGAAAATTTTGATTGCGTAGTTGAGTTCCGTGGATATTGAGAAAAAAATGTCAAATCGCATTTCATGCATTTTAGAGTTTTTAACTATCAGATATTTTAGCTAATATATTTCTAAAATTAGACATAAGAACATGGATCAAATAAAATATTTATTAACACTAAAAAGTACAAAAATTTAGAAAACTTATAGTCTTAATAAGGAATTATATATAAATATTAAAATAAAAATAAAAAATTATAATTTATGAAGATTTTTTAAACACGTATATATGGCAATATAAATAGCTTTTTAAATATATACAATTTTAAATATTTGCACAACATTTAAAATAAATTGATTTAAAGGAAGTCTTATTTTTTATTTGGCTTTAGAATTCTACGAGGAATATTTATATCTTTTTATTTTTCTAGTTAAAAAAATATTAACTACTATTATCATAAAAAATATATTTTCTAAAAATATTATATAAATACGGGGTGCACTTTGTAATAATATAAATTAAAAAAAATTATTATGATTTAACCGAAGAAATGTTACTAATAACCGTATTCTTAACAAAAATTGTTGAAAAGGATAGAATATGTAACAAAATATAGTGAGCCCGTAGGATTTACCGAGCGCACGCAGGCGCTAGCCTGCGGGTTACCTACGATAAAACAAATAATATAAAATTCAGGGATGCATTCTACAAAAATTAAAATTTTAAAACTAAATCGAAAAAAGTGAATATTTATAAGGGATGCAGTGTGCAATTTACTCTTATAAAAATTACACAACAAAATGTTAAAAAATTTTCAAATTTATCTTTAAAATTTTGTAGTAAATTTTTATTTAATAATATACTGTATAGATATCCTTAAACAAATTCAAGAAAATATTTCACCCAAGAAAGCCTTTGGTCTCTACTTGGGAGATTTCAAATTTAATTCCTCTTCATATCTTTAATTTCTACATAAATAGGCTTTTGTATGGTGCAAAAATACATAGCACAACCCACCGTCAAAACAGACGGTCCATATTTTTTGAGGAATAAATCTGACCGCTAAAACTTAGTCAGTTGTGAATGTAAATGTTAAAATCAAGATGTAGTATTTTCAGAGATGTTAGGTTATATGAATAATACCAATGCACGTGACACTGCATAGTTACTCTATGAACTCGACCATAGAAGTAATTAGTAACCATTATATACAATGCACGTTTACAAATTCTTTCGTTGACAAAACTAAAAACTCCAGTTTTTGATCCTTCAATTAATGGTGGTAGTCCAAGATAATTATTGTTCTTTATATCATTAAACACCCCAAGAGTTTCACACAATATTGATGCCTAACCCTCCAAACATTCGGACTATAAACCACTCCAGATTTTTGAAAATAATTAAAATGAACCAACCATTATTCTTACTTTTTAATAAAGTCTTTACAGCTAATACTTGTTCTCAATTTACCTTAAAGTAAAGAAAACTGTCATCTGCAAATCAAAGATGACTCACAAATGGGGCACTTAGGTTAATGGAGCATCCATTCGTACACCCATCACTCGAAGTTTGGTCAGTAACATTCGAGAGGCCTCTCACGCAAAGGAGAAATAACTACGGGGATAATAGATCACCTTGAGGTAAGCCTCATTTTGATTTAATTGGGCCAATAGATAAGTCGTTGAAACACAAGTCATAGGATATTGTAGTCACAAATAGCATCACCCAATTCACCTACTTCGAACAAAAACCAATTTGAATCATAAGATTCTGTAGAATTTACAGAATTTGGTAGATGAATTGTTGCAGAAGTGGTTTATTCGTGAAAGCATGAATCCATTTATGGTACTTGCATTGCTAGTGCTGAAGAAAGACGGTAGTTGAAAAATATGTGTTGAAAGTAGAGTCATAAATAAGATATCGTGAGATATAGTTGCAATTTTTCATGTATGGATAACATGTTAAACATGTTGGAGGGTTGTATATTATTTGCAAAGATAAATTTATGAAGTGTGTATCATCATATTCAAGTGAAACAATGACTGAAAAATAAAGGCCTTCAATATGAAAGATGAATTTTATGAGTAGATGTTGATGGCTTTCAAATTATATAAAGATCCAAGCACTTTCATGCGAATAATAAATCATATATTATGTCCTTATATTACGAAATCCATCATTAGAAGGTCATACTTTATTTAGAAAGTTCCTTTTATTCTAACGCACAAGTCTGATAGCTAAATAAGGTGGCTGGTGTGTGAGTTCTAGAGTCTCATTTATTGGTTATCATGCAACAAGAAGTGGAGAGTTTTTAATTTATAAAAGAATTATATATCGTTATGATGAATTTGTTGAACGTGTGGTAAAGTGAGTCGGGGGAGAATAACATGTCCTTGATCGATTAGTATCTAGAGGTAATCAATTATGCATTCCTAAAAGTTCATTGCGCAAAAAAATAATTAGAAATTTTAATCGTGATGGACTATGTCGTCATCTGACGCGTGATAAGACGATAAGTGCTAAGTAAGAGATGTTTTTGGCCTCAACTCAAACATGTAGAAAAGTTCTATAACGAATTCTCTACCTAATTTTGTAAAATCTGAGTTTCTTTTATAGTCATCCTAAAACAAATTTGTATTGGATTAGGTAATATTAGCCCAAGATCAGTTCGTAAGTTGGTAAGCAAACATTTAGCAACACAAGTGTGGAAGTATAAGATGAAGTAAAAAAACCGAGACTCAGAATGATATATACAAGAAGTATGTTGATATGAAGTGACGTCAAAAATTATTCAACGAAAGGACCCTGTGATGATTTTTCAAAAGAATGAGAGGTTTATTTTAGAAATTTAAGAAATTAAAGCCAAGTAAATATGCTGAAATAAATTAATTAGATTTTTTATTTGGTTGATCTTTCCAGAGATACGAGTATTTCAAAAACTTTCAATGTAAAAGACCTACATGAGTTCCATGATGACGTTCCTTTATATCCAAATTTAAATCGAGGTCGAATTTTTCAAAGGTGAGATGAACTAATGGAGAACAAGAGGTTTTAGGTTAGGAAAAAAACATGAGAAAAGAAGGCATGAAAGTAAGCAATAAGTTAACAATATTATTATGCTTACAGGCTCCCTCATCATGTCAAAACAGTGGATTAAGATTGTGGTGCATGAATATGCTGAAAACTGCAAGATCATGTTACTTATATTTAATATTTTATTTTTCATTAAAAAATTTTTATTATCTTTGAGGGTTTTATCCTTAAGTAAATAGTAATATGATGGTACAATAATATTAACAACAAACAATTCCCGAGAGTTTTTCGAATTCATGAATGCGTATCAGAATTTGTTCTATCTTAGGAAACCCACATCCGCTACCCTTCGTGTGCGCACTGGGTAAATCCCACGGGTTCACGCAAGCCTGTAGCTACCCTTCGTGTGTGTACTGGGTAAACCACACGGGTTTACGCAATCCTGTAAACCACGTGAATCAGGTAAATCACATTTAAGCGACAGGCTCTGGCTCAGGCTCAGGAGGCATAATCATAAATTCTCCTGCAGTTGGATTTGAACCTATGAGAAAGAGGATAGTTATCCCCTCTTTAACTAACTAAGCCTATATAACCATATTTAAGTATTTCTTAGTATTATTCTTATGTCAATATTTCTTAATATTCACTACAAGTAACAAGGCTAAATCCGACCGAAAAAATTGGTCGTATTTAGCTAATTTCGACCGAAAACGGTCGTTTTTAACTAAATTCGATCGATTTTGAAACAGTTGTTTTTAAGGGAGTCGGATTGAGGAGTACGGTCATTTTAATACTAAATTCCTCCGGTTAGTTATGATCGGATAAATACAACCGATTAAATTTGACCCGATAAATTCGACCAAAAGTGGTAAAATTTAAATTTTCACTTAAAATTTGAAAATCCCGCCCAAAAAATTGAATTTTCTTAAAAATTTAAAAGGCCCGCCCATAACTTAATTTGACCGTATATAGTTAAAAATACGATTCTAAATTCGAATGTATTCAGTTGAATTAATGAAAACCAGATTTAAAAAAAAGCTCGCGGGAAACCGGAAAATTTCTATATTCCGGTGATCATCAAGAATCCGGCCGCTCGACCAAAATACCATTACAAACAACCAATAACAACAGAAGATCATCTTGATAACCCAGAAAGAGCAGCAACATCTTGTTAAAAAAAACAACAACATCTTTAGACTTGGGCTTTGGTGGACGGCCACGACCACGCTTGAGTAGCACATCTGAGTCTGGCTTCATGTATTGATTCTTGACTAAAATTAGTTCACCGATCATGCCATCTGGGTTTGGTATTGAGATGCTGAGTAAGCACGTTGTTGTGGCAATTTATTACAATATCATCGGTAATTTAAACGTCATAAACTTCTATAACATAAATGAATAACAACAAAATGTTAACATAACCTGCTTTGGGGGCTCGAACAATCCGATGATTACAATTATTGAACACTGAAACCATATTTTTTTTGCTAAGAATTTGATCAAACACCTTAAATGAGCTAACAATATTGATGAAATTTACTTTATTAATGTTATCATTGCAGCAGTTTTGCCGCGTCTACTTCCACATGATTATACAGAGAGAGAGAGCGAAGGAGCGAGGGAGGGAGGGCGAGAGGGCGAGAGGGCGAGAGGGCGAGAGGGCGAGAGAGTGAGAAAGAGCGAGAGGGGGAGGGATGGAGAGATATAGGCAATATAGATTTGTAGAATCTAAGATTATACAAAATGATTTGGATACAAAGGTGGACAAGGGATGGCGTGCAAGATGTTATATAAGAATTAAAATGTAGGGCTTTGAACTTTGGGTTTGTTAACCTTTAAACTGGGTTACAATTTGGGCTTATAATCAGGCCTGCTTGGGTGAATGAGTTATTGGTCTATAATGATTTCTAAGTAAATAAAAAGGAAAATGAATAAATTAATTTAGTGTTTTAAGTTATTAATTTATGAAAAATAAAAAATTATTAATTTAAATTGTGAAATTGGCTGAGTGGTAAAAAATGAGGTGAAAATATATATGAGGAGGTGAATGGATTCAATTACACATAAATAATGTGCATTGTAACTAGACCCTGCCAACAATTTTGATACACGGATAATAAAGTACACAAACACAAAAAAATACAAACATAATTTATATCGGGTTTGTTTTTTCAAAACAAGTATACGTCACATGACCAAGTAAATAGAATAAAAAATTATATAATTTTTAATCACACACAACTAATGAGCTACTCCATTTTTTATCACTGATTCATTATAACTAAACGCAAAATCACTAAAACTTTATCATAAATTATTGATTTACACAAATTATTTACCAACTCTTTTGAGATTGAATTAAAATACTATTTTATATTACACAAATTACTAAAATACCGGTTAATGCTAAAATAACTAATTTATTTTACAAAAATCACTAATATGTGATATAAAATCACTAATTAATATTGTAAAAATCACTAAAAATTGATACAAAGTTATTACATATTAAACACATCGATTACAACATAAATGCCTATCTCACAATTATCACCTTAATCAGTTCATCACTATGACTATGTAAACGCAATAATGTCAAACATAAATCAATAAATTTAACTATTAATACACTAATTATTATGTGTAGAGAAATTTGAAAGTTTCCTTTATCATATAATTTTTTTGAAAGAACAAACCTTTATTTACAACTCAATATTTTATTAAAAACTTGGAATGGTAATTGTGGTTTATTTTAATATAAATTTCATCAATAATAATGTGCAGTTCAATTTGGGATTATGTTTTAATATACCTTATTTGTTTAAATAATCAAGCTCTAATAATTAGAATTTTTTAAAATTTTGTGTATTATATTTTTTTAAACCATTTTAACACCCGTACAGTTGAATCATCCAATATTTATTTTGAATTGGAGAAACATTATAGGATTATGATCTTAAACACTAAACTGTAATTGCTATAAAGTCTAGGAAATGAACTTTGGAAATATATATTTTTTGCATACAATCCTAACCTTTCATAATAAACACATATAGGGCTGTAAACGAACCGAGTCGAGTCAAATTTTTCCTTAATGACTTGGAGTTCGATTTTTTTCTTAACGAGTCCAGCCGAGTTCGAAAAGTTTAACGATCAGATTTTAATGTTCGAACTCGAGTTCTTTAACAACCGAGTCAAGTTCGAAGATTATGGTAAGTCTGTGGATTCCAGGGGTTTAAAACATTCTAATATCACCATGAGGATGAGTGGCAAGTATAAATCTCTTTAAGCCTTATTGAAATATGCATTTTTCATTTCTCATAAAGTCAGTAGTACAATAATAAAAATTATCATAATTAAATTTGTATAAATAAGGAATCCTGCAAGGTGAAAGATGATATAGCAAGTTAACATGTTAGAACTAGTTAAGGCTGGTGAATGTATGTATAACACATGTGAACACGCATTAGCTAAACAATAAAAGTACATGCAAGGTCCACAGAAGAATTCATATGAACTCTTTAGCTTCCATTAAAATGCCAAAGAGTAGCTTCTGACTGTGTTCTTGCTAATCCCAACCCTGAGTGTACAAAATTACAAAATTGGACAAAAAGATAAATCTTTCTCATCAACAATCCTGCTGACTTCCATTTCACCATATGATGGGAATCTTCTTAGGCAATATTTAAACATTAAATGATATAAAAAAAGATGTTATTTTAAATTTTAAAGTCTAAAGCCTCCTGTAAAATCATACATAAATTGTTCATAACTAAAGAATTCGTCAAAATAGATAAACAACAGCGACAACATCAAAGATTTAACTTCAACCTACTTTCCAAAAGTATAAAAATAAGGTTTAACTTCGATCATAGAGTGTAGAAGATGAATGAGTGCTACACGCAAAGAACAGCTGCACCCATTGCACATTAATGTTTGGATTACGGGATCCTGTTATAACATCATATCAGACAAGATAAACTGTTCCCATAATAAAACAGAATGTAACAAGTTCAACAATTTTTAATTATCCGGAACTGATACTACTGTGAGAAAATGGAAAGTTTGAGGCATATTTTATATATGTTCTTGATATGATTTCCGGAAACTAATACTTGGAGATTGTTCCTTGACATGAGGACTTAAACTTTCATATTTGGATCCAAGATATTTTCTTAGTGGAATCCATGAATATATTGAGATAAAGTTGCTTGTTTGAAATGGGTTATGGGGATTTTGTCCCACATTGGTATTGTAAAAGAAAGATATTGAGTTTATATAGCATCTTGTGTTAGTGTTGTTTACAACTATTAGGATAAGTGGAATATTTGTGTGGCCTAGTGCTAGTGGGAACTCTTATATTTTTTCTTTTCTATTACAAGTTTAATTATTTATATTGATTATTTAATTATTAATATAAAATATATTGAGTAAGGATTATTTTAATCATACTCTGAATATATTTTGTAATATTAATTTTAATTAATCAGGATATAATATAAATAATAAGCAAAACCCATTTTGTTTATTTTTTTCTGTTTTGATACTTGGTGTACCACATCGAGTAAAATAGAAGAACAGCAACTTGAGATGTCTATATATTGAGAGGTATACTTGAGATTAAAAGGACACAATTCTCGGTGCCTACCTCGCAAACATATATGAGTTGCATAGGTTTTTTTGGGCAAACTGAGGTGCGAGTCGCCGTTGATCATTGTTGGTTCTGTGGCCAGATTGATCTGTTGTTGTTTTTACCTTGAAGCGATATTGATGCATTCCATCACAGCTTAAGTGGGGGCAATAATCTCTTCAAGAACAGTCCTCTTGAAGGGATTGGCGACTCAGCTGTTGTGTTCTTCTTCTTATCAGAATTTGGAAAGCGATAAGAGATAAGTTTTCTTTACTTTCTTTGTCAATTATAGTCTTTATCGTTTGTTATTGCCTTCGTATTTTATTTCGTTAGTTGGTTATTTTCCATGTTCTTGGTATTATATATATAACTGCCCATTGTTGTTGTATAGTTAGAATTATACCCAACAATCTTGAACAGATTATCTGTGTTATATATTAATTAGCAAGATGGTTAACGAAACTGCTGATGTTCCTAAAATTGTTGAGACTAGTTTTGGTTCTGGTGGTACTACTACCATTGACTGGACCACGTACCGTTTTCCCCAGCCAATAGATTTATCGGGTATGCCTGATAAATTCGGTGGTGGAGTTTCGTTTTCTCGTCGGCAGAAAAAGTTGAAGCTCTGGTTAACGGTTAAGGGTCTATTTGTAGTGGTACAGTATGATCCTCCTGGGTTGGATCAAGAGAAAGCTGAATCTATTAAGGTTTATGCTTTATGGGCTGAGAAGGATGGGGTGACTAGGGCAGCCAATTTTGGCATCCTTGGAGAACACCTTGTTCGATATTTATTCATCAGATGCCTATCCTGCTAAAGTCTTATGGGATAAGCTGGACCAAACCCATAATACTGATTCTCAAGGATTTGAGAAGTATTCTGTGGCTAGGTTTCTTGATTTTAAGCTGGTGGATGGAAAATCCATGACTGAACAGGTTCATAAGTTTGAGATGTTAGTTCATGATTTGGGTGAGTCCGATATGGTCTTACTTGAGAAGTTTTGAGTGATGTCTGTGATTGAAAAGCTCCCTAAGTCTTGGGAAGAGTTTGCTCTCTCCCTGAAAAGACAGAAAGGAGAGATCACATGGACTAACTTGATGTTGGAAATCTCAGTGCAGGATCAGCACAAGTCCAAATAGGGACATGTGTTGCCTGTGGAACATGGGAGTTCAAAGGTATATGTAGTTACTGTAGGACAGAAAAGAAAGGTAGTCACTAGGAAGGCTAACACTAAACCTGACAAGAACAAGGCTAAAAAACCAAAGGCGAACAAACCATGTTGGTCTTGTGGATGGGTGATAAGTGGCATTTTACACCACTTAGAACGTCTTAAAATGGCTTAAATTGGTGTCTTCAAATCAAGTATTTTGTGTATTTGATGCGTTTTTCTAGTGTTTATGCATTTCAGGGTATTAGTTGCATTTCGGAGGAGGAATCATCAAGAATAAGCCTTGGCATGTGTTCACCATTGCGAGAGGAAAAGAACGGGCAGATTACGGCGAAGAAACGGAGCAAACCTGGAAATTTTCCAGTAGGGTCCTGCGCGCCCGCGCAGCAATGCTGAGCGGCCGCGCAGCAGCCTTGCGCGCCCGCGCAGAAATGCTGAGCGGCCGCGCAGGGTCGGGGAAAATAATATATTGTTTTAGACTTCTACTTCTGTTTGGCTTCCAACTTCTATGTAATCTGAGTTTTATGGGACTATTATATAAGTAGATTTGAGACATTTTTCACAGAGTATTAAGAGGGGATTATGTTTTAGATTGTGTTTTACAAGAAGCGAAGGAGATAAGGAAGAAGACCGATTTAGCACACAGCAACGAAGAGGAAGCATATATTCTTGTGATTCTTGTTTCGTTGTAACGTTGGATGCTAGTTTTCTTGCTTTGACTTATTTACTCTTGTGACGTACTCTGTTTTAATATAATTAGTTTAGTTGTTATTTTCTTGTGTTCGTTTATCATGATTTCATATGAACCCATGATGGCGATAAGTTCTATTATGGGCTAATCGTGATCATGGGGTTGCAACGGATTTATTATGGAATTCTTTAGTTAATTGTTTAATACTTTAGTGTGTGATGATTGCATGATATCTAGTATTGGTTGTGCGTATTCGTCTTATGTGCGTCGTGAACATATAAGATAGGGTGTTAATCTCTTGTGAAGCGACAGTGGATCTTGAGATTTAGAACTTGCCATGCTAGCATAGGTTCATGTACGTTGTGCATGATTAGTGGGTAACTCTAACAGTTTTATTTGCCCTATGTAATCAAAAGGAATAACTTGTGCATAAATCGTTGTGTTGTCAATTTCTGTAGACATATAGGAACTCAACATAATTGATGACTATTCAATTTCTATCTTAATTGTGGATGTTTGGTAGAATGGTATTAGTACAATGAAAGTTGGCTTTTATCAGTTTTATGTTATTCGATTAATATCATCACTATCACATGCTAAAGGTAATAACTATGGTTATAGAAGGAAGTAATAATGAAGTTGTGATCTCATGAGTATTTTATTATTGATAAATTACAGTGTTAGTTAAGTGGTTAATTAAGTAGTTAATTATAGTTAATATTTAATCAACAATTTTAAGTGTTATTATCTTAACATTGAGAAGTAATCATACATTGGTGAGTGAGTTAAATTAGACAATAACTTAGTCTGAGTCTCTGAGGGAACGAATTAGAAAGTATTCTATATTACTTGCGAACGCGTATACTTGCGTGAATATTAGTGCGTGATTTCGCCCTAACAAGTTTTTGGCGCCGCTGCCGGGGACTCGGCGTATTTGTTTAGTTTATGTACTTACCATCATTGGTCATTAGGACTCAGTGATTAGGACGTAGTAGTTAATTACTCTTTTCGGTTATGTTTCAGGTACTTTAGTGCGTTTATGCAAACTCGTTCTCGTGCTCGCAAGAGGACCTTAGATACAGCTGAGGAGAAAGACGAAGTTCTTGATACACCGGAGAAGTTAGATTTTGAGGATTCGGATTCAGGAACTGAGCAGAAAGAACCAGTAAACATGAGAGATCATATTGTTCAAGCTGATCCAGCTCTTATGGATTTTTCTCGGCCTAAAATTGATGACATTCAGTCAAGCATCCTTCATCCGGCTATTCAAGCTAACACCTTTGAAATCAAGCCGGGCACTATTCAGATGGTGCAGAATTCTGTTTCTTTTGGAGGAGCGGCAACTGAAGACCCCAACATGCACATAAGGAATTTTGTCGAGATCTGCAGCACTTTTTAGTATAATGGCGTGACTGATGAGGCTATCAAGTTGAGGCTTTTTCCATTCTCACTGAGGGATAAGGCTAAAGACTGGTTACATTCTGAACCAGCTGGGTCAATCACTACGTGGCAAGATCTTGCGCAAAAGTTTCCGGTGAAGTTTTATCCAATGGCAAAGACTGCTGCTATGAGGAGTGCTCTTACTCAGTTTGCGCAGCAACCTACAGAATCTATGTGCGAGGCTTGGGAACGCTACAAGGAAATGTTGAGAAAATGTCCACATCATGGAATGCCGGATTGGATGGTAATCACTGGTTTTTATAATGGATTGGGGGCTCAATCTCGGCCCATGCTCGATGCAGCAGCTGGAGGCGCCTTATGGGCTAAAAGCTATACTGAGGCGTACAATCTTATTGAGACGATGGCTGCAAATGAGCATCAAAACCCAACTTAGAGGATGACATCAGGCAAGGTAGCAGGTATTCTGGAAGTTAATGCAGCCACCGCTATTGCAGCCCAGCTCCAAGCGCTATCAATGAAGGTTGATTCTTTGGCTACGTATGGAGTTAATCAAATAGCTATGGTTTGTGAGCTTTGTGCAGGTTCTCATGCTACAGATCAGTGTTCTCTTGTCAACGAATCTGTTCAGTATGTGAATAATTATCAGCGACAATAGCAGCCTGTGCTAGCAACCTATCATCCTAACAACAGAAATCATCCAAATTTCAGCTGGAGAAATAATCAGACTGCTATTCAGCCACCATATCAGCAAGGAGTGAGTAAACAGTTTAACCCACCTGGATTCCAACAACCACAGCAGTATGCTACAAGACAATCATATCCTCAACAGGGAAGTGCAGCTGCACCTACTAGTGCTGATTTTGAGGAACTTAAGCTGTTGTGCAAGAGTCAGGCGGTTTCTATCAAGACCTTGGAAAATCAAATCGGTCAATTAGCCAATGCAGTGCTCAATCGTCAACCTGGCACTCTTCCCAGTGACACGGAAGTACCAGGCAGGAAGGAAGCTAAAGAGCAAGTCAAGGCTATTACCTTAAGGTCTGGAAAAGTAGCTGATGTTGAAAAGGCAAAAGAAGTCGAAGCTGAAGTTCGAGATGAAGAATCTAAGCAAAGGGAGAAAGCGGCGGAACCAAGGAAGACTACTGTTGAACACACTCTGCCTGAGGCTAATACAGGGGAGAAACAGCTCTATCCTCCACCACCTTTTCCTAAGAGATTGCAGCAACAAAAGCTGGATAAACAGTTCGGGAAGTTTCTGGAGGTGTTCAAGAAACTTCATATCAATATACCTTTCACTGAGGCTCTGGAACAAATGCCTAGTTATGCGAAGTTTATGAAGACTATTCTTTCAAGGAAGGTGAAACTGGATGATCTTGAAACCGTTGCTCTCACGGAAGAATGCAGCGCGGTTCTGCAACAAAAGTTACCACCAAAACTAAAAGATCCAGGAAGCTTCACCATTCCTTGCATCATTGGCACTCTAACTTTTGACAAGTGCCTTTGTGATTTGGGAGCAAGCATTAATCTGATGCCGTTGTCGATCTTTAAAAAGCTGGACCTACCTGATCCAAAACCCACATCCATGTCGCTACAATTGGCGGACCGTTCCATTACTTACCCAAGGGGCATAGTTGAGGATGTGCTCGTCAAGGTGGATAAGCTCTTCTTTCCTGCTGATTTTGTTATTCTGGATTTTGAGGAAGATAAAAAGATTCCCATAATCTTGGGGAGGCCTTTCTTGGCAACTGGCCGTACCTTGATAGATGTGCAAAAAGGAGAACTTACTATGCGGGTTTAAGATCAGGATGTGACCTTCAACGTATTCAAGGCAATGAAATTCCCTACAGAAGATGAGGAGTTCTTAAAAGTGGATGTGATTGATTCTGCGGTTACTTCGGAACTCGATCATATGCTAATGTCTGATGCATTGGAAAAGGCCTTAGTGGGGGAATTTGACAGTGATGATGAAGATAGCAACGAGCAATTACAATATCTGAACGCTTCTCCCTGGAAGCGAAAGCTAGATATACCATTTGAATCTCTTGGTACTTCTGACCTCAAGAACGCTGAAGGGAAGCTCAAACCATCAATAGAGGAAGCGCCTACCTTAGAGCTCAAACCATTACCTGAACACTTGAGGTATGCCTTTTTAGGTGATTCATCTACGTTACCTGTTATTATTTCAGCTGACCTTTCAGGTAGTGAGGAAGACAAGCTCTTAAGGATTTTGAGAGAATTCAAATCGGCTATAGGATGGACTATAGAAGACATCAAGGGGATAAGTCCCTCATATTGTATGCATAAAATTCTGTTAGAGGAAGGTAGTAAGCCAACTGTGGAACAGCAGCGAAGACTGAACCCAATCATGAAGGAGGTGGTGAAGAAATAAATTCTGAAATGGCTAGATGCAGCTATCATTTATCCTATTTCTGACAGCTCGTGGGTGAGCCCTGTACAATGTGTTCCTAAGAAGGGAGGTATCACTGTGGTCGCAAATGAAAAGAATGAGCTCATCCCTACTCGAACAGTTACAGGATGGAGAGTATGCATGGATAATAGAAAATTGAACAAAGCCACAAGAAAGGATCACTTCCCTCTCCCATTCATTGATCAAATGCTGGACAGATTGGCGGGACATGAGTATTTTTGTCTTCTGGATGGGTATTCCGGGTATAATTAGATTTGTATTGCACCAGAGGACCAGGAAAAGACTACCTTCACTTGTCCATTTGGCACATTTGCTTTTCGTAGAGTTTCGTTTGGGTTATGTGGCGCCCCGGCCACCTTTCAGAGATGTATGATGGCTATATTCTCTGACATGATTGGAAATAACGTCGAAGTGTTCATGGATGACTTCTCCGTCTTTGGACACTCATATGATGAATGCTTGAATAATCTGTGCGCCGTACTCAAAAGATGCGTGGAAACTAATTTGGTGCTTAATTGGGAGAAATGTCATTTTATGGTGCGGGAAGGCATTATCCTTGGGCATAAGGTCTCTAGCAAAGGTCTGGAGGTGGACAAGGCCAAGGTGGGAGTCATTGAAAATCTTCCCCCCACCTAATTCAGTGAAAGGAATCCGTAGTTTTCTCGGTCATGCGGGTTTTTATCGGCGATTCATCAAGGACTTTTCAAAGATATCTAAGCCGTTGTGCAATTTACTTGAGAAAGATGTGCCTTTCAAATTTGATGATGAATGTTTGGCAGCATTCGAGACTCTCAAGGAGAGTTTGATCACGGCACCAGTTATTACAGCACCAGATTGGACAGAACCGTTTGAGATGATGTGTGATGCGAGTGACTATGCGGTAGGTGCAGTTCTGGGACAGCGCAAAAAAATCTGTTCCATGTGGTCTACTATGCGAGTAAGACTTTAAATGGGGCCCAATTGAACTACACCACTACTGAGAAGGAGCTTTTGGCTATAATATTTGGCTTTGAGAAATTTTAATCTTATCTGCTTGGTACGAAAGTGACAGTATTCACTGATCATGCAGCTATTTGCTATCTGGTTTCTAAGAAGGATTCGAAGCCGAGACTCATTCGTTGGGTGCTTTTACTTCAGGAATTTGAGTTAGAGATCAAAGATAGAAAAGGTACCGAGAATCAAGTAGCTGACCATCTCTCTAGGTTGGAGAATCCCGATTCTACTTCACAAGATAGGACGTTAATCAATGAATCTTTTCCGGATGAGCAGTTGTTTGCAATTCAGGAGGAAGAACCATGGTTTGCAGATATTGTAAACTATCTTGTCAGCAATATAATGCCTCCCAATTTGACATCCGCGCAAAAGAAGAAGTTTCTGCATGAGGTGAAGTGGTATATGTGGGATGAACCATATTTGTTTAGACAGGGAGCTGACCAGATCATCAGGAGATGTATCCCGTTCTGTGAGACGGAGGGGATATTACGAGACTGCCATTCCACAGTTTATGGTGGACACTATGGAGGTGAGAAAATGGCAGCTCGTATTCTGCAAGCAGGTTTTTTCTGGCCCACCTTGTTCAAGGATGCTCATCAGTTTGTTTTAAGGTGTGATCGTTGCCAAAGAGTGGGAAATTTGTCAAGGAAGGATGAGATGCCATTAAATGTGATGCTTGAAGTCGAGGTCTTTGATGTATGGGGAATCGATTTCATGGGGCCTTTTATCTCCTCTTGCAATAATCAGTACATTTTGCTGGCAGTCGATTATGTCTCCAAATGGGTCGAAGTTAAAGCTTTACCAACAAATGATGCAAAGGCAGTGCTAAATTTTCTTCATAAGCAAATTTTCACAAGGTTTGGAACACCTCGGGTAATAATAAGTGATGAAGGATCGCATTTTTGCAACCGTAAGTTCACTTCTATGATGCAGCGTTATAATGTGAATCATCGAGTAGCTACTGCCTATCATCCGCAAACAAATGGTCAAGCGGAAGTGTCTAACAGAGAGATAAAGCGCATTCTAGAGAAGGTTGTTTGTCCATCAAGGAAGGATTGGTCTTTAAAGCTCGATGAAGCTGTTTGGGCTTACAGAACAGCATACAAAACTCCACTTGGGATGTCACCGTTTCAGTTGGTGTACGGTAAGGGATGTCATCTACCGGCGGAGCTTGAGCATAAGGCCTACTGGGCATTAAAGAAATTGAACCTGGATTTAGATGCAGCTGGTAAGAAAAGAATGCTTCAGCTTAATGAACTTGATGAATTACGACTTCAAGCGTACGAGAATAACAAAATGTATAAGGAAAAGGTGAAAAGGTGGCACGATAGGAAGCTACATCCTAAGTTGTTTGTGCCAGGGCAACAAGTTCTGTTATTCAACTCTCGGCTCCGACTTTTTCCTGGGAAGTTGAAATCAAGGTGGTCTGGACCTTTTATTGTCAAAACTGTGTTTCCAAATGGAGCGGTGGAAATTTTTGAGAATGATTCGGACCAAGCATTCAAGGTTAACGGTCAGCGGTTGAAGCACTACTATGGGGACATGGCAAACTGAGAGGTGGTTAGTGCCATTTTGTTGACTACGTGAGAAAGGAACGGAACGTCAAGCTAATGATGAAAAAGAAGCGTTGCGTGGGAGGCAACCCATGAATTGTTGTTACAGGAACCCTTAGAAGTTAATAACCTATCCAAAAACACAAAAAAATCAGCAAACAGGGGCTGAAAAAAAAATTCCAGAGACCCTCTGCGCGCCCGCTCAGCATAGCGCCCGCGCAGCTATGCTGAGCGGCCGCGCAGCGCGCCCGCGCAGAAATGCTGAGCGGCCGCGCAGGGGTCGTGTTCAAGAAATTTTTTTTACAGTTCAGAAAAAAAAAAAAAAAAAAAAAAAAACACAAAAACCCATTACAGCCCATAAACCCACGAATTCTTTTCCCATTACCCCATGATTTTATCCCTCAACCCCACTCCTAATCTAATTTAACCTACTCCACACCCTATATATACATACACCTATCCTACATATCTCCCACAACTTCCTATACTTAAACCCTCTCATAAACATCAAAAATCAGTTCTTACACACTTTTATTCACAAATCAATGGCACCCAAGAGAGCACGCACTATTGACAGCAGCAGCACAGTTTCTACTGCTGATTCATCAAGGGGTACTGCTGCGAGGCCTCGGTTAACTGATAGAGCCGCGGAGGAGGAGTACACTAGGCTGTTGGGGAAGCCGATTCTGAAGGAGAGGGGGTTTTTACCATCAGGGAGGGATGGTGAGTTGTTGCCCATGATTGCAGAGAAGGGGTGGATAGCTTTTTGTGAGTCACCCGAAGCAGTACCGATGAGTGTTGTTCGCGAGTTCTACGCGAAGGCTGAAAAGAATGGGTTTTCTGTAGTTCAGGGGCTGACGGTTGATTATCATCCTGCGGCGATTCGCCGAGTGATTGGACAGCGAGAGAGGAAGCCCGAGGAGGAGAACTGGAATGAAAAGACTGCTGAGGATTTTGACTTGGATTTGATTTGTGCGACTCTCTGTCGACCCGGCACAGTTTGGAACCGCAGTCCAGCCAATAACGAGTATCGTCACTTTCCGGCGATCGCCATGAACAGGTATGCCCGTGCATGGAACGCATTTATATGTGCTAATATTTTGCCTTCTTCACATGCACACGAGGTCACAGTTGAGAGAGCACAGTTGTTGTGGGGAATTCTGAATGAGGAATACTATGTGGACCTTGGTGAGTTTATCTACCAAGGAATTCTGAAGTTTTTGAGGGGAGCAAAGCATATGAACATCCCTTATGCATCCACGGTTACAAAGCTATGCCATGCAGTAGGAGTGAACTGGCCGGCTCATGAGCAGTTGCAGTTGCCAGCAGCTCCTATAGATTCTGGCACTCTAAATGGGATGCAGGAGTGGACCGGTGGTGAGCCTGAGGAGCATGGGCTGGGTTATCGTCTTCCAGGAGGGCGTCCAGCACGAGGTGCTACTATGGCCAGGCCAGGGCGTGGTGAGGCTAGTTCTTCGAGAGCTCAGGAGGGTGCTGGGATGGGTGATGCCCAGTATAGGAGGCTTTCACGGCGGATGGATGCCATGTATGAGACGCAGAGCAGGTTTGCTCAGGAGCTCACCCTTGCGTTAGGGACTGCTTTTCGAGGCCTTGGAGCTGATATCCAGTGGCCAGTTTTTGGTGAGGACTCTGCATACCCGCCGCCTGATACTCCACCCACTGAGGGTGATGATGATGATGACTCCGAGTAGGTATACCCTGTGTTCCTTTCTACTACCTTCACTGGGGACAGTGAAGATTTTAAGTTTGGGGGTGGTAGTTAAGGAATATTTTGTGTGTGTCATATAGTTGCATATTCATGATAGTTAGTTCATATAGTTGCATAATTTTTGCCATATAGTTTTTTTTTATATATAGCTTTATTTGTTGTCATATCATATAGCTCATGCATATACCATGATCCCTTTTGCAATGATGTATCGACTGAATTGTGATATTGATGCGAGTGTAGTGATACCATTAAAGTGATATTAAGTTGTGTAGGTTGATATGCATGCTAGAAGCACTTGTATTGTCACTAAGTCTTAGAGAATGCTGAAGGACTAGATTGTTGTTATGATCTGATTATTTTCGAGGATAATCTATTTATTATGCTTAGAATTTGATAATAGGTTCTTAGTGGTAAAGGCATGAAAAAGAAAAAAAATGGAGTAAAAATGGAATTTGTTGCTAGTTGTGGCTAGGCGTCAATTGGCTAGTAGCCGGCTCGCATATTAGGCGAGTAGTCTAGGGTTGAGCAAGATGGAGCGAAACGCACTTGCTCAGAGTTAAAAAAAAAAAAAAAAAAAAAAAAATTGCGTAATTGATCAAGAGTGGGCTCTTTGGTATTCGAGTTATTAAGTTCTTAGGGGACTTTGTGCCTAGTGACCTAAGGCTTTTAGAGTCTGGGATCCGCTAACCTAACGCTCGTTACATGGATACCATTGTATAAGTCTTTTGTGGACCTCACTCACTGCACGGTCAAATAAGCATTTACGTTGTAAATAAAAAGCATGATTCCGTAGTAAGCTCTAAAGTTCTTGTAGTGTTGTATATCACTTTGTGCCTAGAATTTTTATTCTTTGTATAATCGTAGGATTGTCTTGAGGAAAGTCTAGTCATAGTAATTGGTCTAGTTCCGAAGCATATCTGTTAAGCATTTGCACACACCACGTTTCTGGCGGTATGTCCGTTTGCATGAGTTTCTTGATCTTTAGTGTCTAACTGCATTCGTTGAGACGTGACAATTTGGTTGGTTAATTGTAGTAAGGGGGATCGTTGCATTTTCATATAGATTGCATTCATGTATATTTTTATTTGTTTTTGAGTCTGTGACGCTTGAGGACAAGCATCGATTTAAGTTTGGGGGTGTGATAAGTGGCATTTTACACCACTTAGAACGTCTTAAAATGGCTTAAATTGGTGTCTTGAAATCAAGTATTTTGTGTATTTGATGCGTTTTTCTAGTGTTTATGCATTTCAGGGTATTAGTTGCATTTCGGAGGAGGAATCATCAAGAATAAGCCTTGGCATGTGTTCACCATTGCGAGAGGAAAAGAACGGGCAGATTACGGCGAAGAAACGGAGCAAACCTGGAAATTTTCCAGTAGGGTCCTGCGCGCCCGCGCAGCAATGCTGAGCGGCCGCGCAGCAGCCTTGTGCGCCCGCGCAGAAATGCTGAGCGGCCGCGCAGGGTCGGGGAAAATAATATATTGTTTTAGACTTCTACTTCTATTTGGCTTCCAACTTTTATGTAATCTGAGTTTTATGGGACTATTATATAAGTAGATTTGAGACGTTTTTCACAGAGTATTAAGAGGGGATTATGTTTTAGATTGTGTTTTGCAAGAAGCGAAGGAGATAAGGAAGAAGACCGATTTAGCACACAGCAACGAAGAGGAAGCATATATTCTTGTGATTCTTGTTTCGTTGTAAAGTTGGATGCTAGTTTTCTTGCTTTGACTTATTTACTCTTGTGACGTACTCTGTTTTAATATAATTAGTTTAGTTGTTATTTTCTTGTGTTCATTTATCATGATTTCATATGAACCCATGATGGCGATAAGTTCTATTATGGGCTAATCGTGATCATGGGGTTGCAACGGATTTATTATGGAATTCTTTAGTTAATTGTTTAATACTTTAGTGTGTGATGATTGCATGATATCTAGTATTGGTTGTGCGTATTCGTCTTATGTGCGTCGCGAACATATAAGATAGGGTGTTAATCTCTTGTGAAGCGACAGTGGATCTTGAGATTTAGAACTTGCCATGCTAGCATAGGTTCATGTACGTTGTGCATGATTAGTGGGTAACTCTAACAGTTTTATTTGCCCTATGTAATCAAAAGGAATAACTTGTGCTTAAATCGTTGTGATGTCAATTTCTGTAGACATATAGGAACTCAACATAATTGATGACTATTCAATTTCTATCTTAATTGTGGATGTTTGGTAGAATGGTATTAGTACAATGAAAGTTGGCTTTTATCAGTTTTGTGTTATTCGATTAATATCATCACTATCACATGCTAAAGGTAATAACTATGGCTATAGAAGGAAGTAATAATGAAGTTGTGATCTCATGAGTGTTTTATTATTGATAAATTGCAGTGTTAGTTAAGTGGTTAATTAAGTAGTTAATTATAGTTAATATTTAATCAACAATTTTAAGTGTTATTATCTTAACATTGAGAAGTAATCATACATTGGTGAGTGAGTTAAATTAGACAATAACTTAGTCTGAGTCTCTGAGGGAACGAATTAGAAAGTATTCTATATTACTTGCGAACGCATATACTTGCGTGAATATTAGTGCGTGATTTCGCCCTAACAATGGGTTGGTCATTGGAGCAAGGACTGTCCAAGTAAGAAAGCTAAGAAAGTTGAAGTGGTAGCTCAAGCGAATACTGTGCTTGGACTTCGAACCACGAGTGGGCCAGTAGCTAACATGGTCATTGGTGAGGTTCTTGCCTCTGGAACCGATGACGGGTATGTTACTTACAATCCTGTACTACTTTCCACTTATCTGTCACATGAGTGGTTGATTGATACTAGAGCTAATGTACATATTTTTGTTGATATTAGCTTGTTTGTATCTTATCAACAGAGTCATGGAGTGACAGTGACGATCGGGAATGCTAGTGCTGCACAAGTGCTTGGAATAGGAAACGTGGACCTGAAGTTTTCTTCTGGGCGGATTCTATCTCTCACTAGAGTGTATCATGTTCCCTCTATTCGTAGAAATATTATAAGTGGAAGTTGTTTAGTTAAAAATGGCTTTGAACTTTCTTTGAAGTGTAATAAAGTAGTTATTACTTATACTGGTACATTCTTTGGCAAGGGTTACTTATCTGATGGTTTGTTTTTGATAAATGTTGAACCCGTTTTGGGTGATTTTATTAATGATAGTGTTGCACCTTCTGTTAATTGTGTAGAATCATCTGATTTGTGGCACTTACGACTTGGTCATTTAAATTTTGGTGTTTTAAAGAATATGATGAATTTAGAGTTGATTCCAAAGTACGCCATTGATAAGAAATCTAAGTGTCAAGTGTGTATAACTGCTAAACAAACAAGGAAACCTTTTCATAATGTTGTTAGGGATTCATACTTGTTAGATTTAGTGTACTCAGACATATTTGAATTTGGTGGTGTGTTTACAAAGGATCACTGTAGATATTTCATTGTAGTAGATATTGTTATGTTTATTTGCTTAAACCTAAGGATGAAACACTAGATAAATTTATTATGTATAAAAATGAAGCTGAAACACAAACTAGCAAAGTACTTAAACGTTTGAGGTCTGATAGAGGTGGTGAGTATACGAGTACCTTGTTTAATGAATTTTGTGCAAGCAATGGTATAGTTCATGAGGTTACTCCACCATACACACCTGAGTCTAATGGGGTGGCCGAACGAAAGAACAGAACTTTTAAATACATGATTAACAGTATGCTTATTATTTCTGGGTTGCCTAAGTACACGTGGGGAGAGGCTCTAAATACGGCTTTCCATATTCTGAATAGGGTCCCTCTGAAACATATGGACAAGACACCATATGAATTATGGAGAAAGTGTAGGACAAGTTTGAGTTATCTTCGTGTGTGGGGGTGCCTTACTAAGGTGCTTTTCCCTGAACACACGAGAAATAAACTGGGTCCGAAAACTGTTGATTGTATCTTTCTGGGCTATCTTGAAACCACAACTGCTATGAGATTTTTAGTATTAAAATCTGACATAGATGGTATTGTGGCGAATACGATAGTTGAGTTTCGTGATGCAACTTTCTTCTAGGAAGTATTTCCAATGAAGACTGGTATATCTTTGGGTAGTTCTGAGGATGATCCCACTCACACATCAAGTTCTATTCCTGATCATGTGGAAAAGATGACAAATGTGGGGGTGGATCCTGGTAGTAGCTCTACTCCTAACAAAGTAGAGGAACCTAGAGAAGTTTGTACTACCGGTAGTATAGTATTTAAAGGAGAGGTTCAGAAATAGGATTTCAGCAAGTCATTATCAGCAGCCGAGATAAAGGGAGATATAATATTGTATCTTGTAATTGTTAACTTATTGTGATTCAATAATATATTCTCTTATCAAGTTGGCAGGGGACCATGACGTAGACCATAGGGGATTACGGGTCGAACCTCACTAAAATTCTTGTGTGTTTTATTACTTTTCTGCATACTATTTTCTAAACTGCATTTAGTCATCTCAGTTTACTATCATTGTAAGATTATTGAACTGTTTATAAAATCTGAGTAAGCTATTATCGGGTAATTTTTAAAACTTATCTTAGTTAGCCATATTCACCTATTCACCCCCTCTACCTGTATTTTCAAGTTGTTGAAATTTATTTTTCTATTCTATTTTGAATATGTTAGTAGCAACTTATTTTGTTTTTCTATTTCGAATAAATTAAAATAAGTTTTAATTATTATAAGTATTCTCCGTTTCGAATATGCCAGTACAATTTTTTTTTATTTTGAATAAACTAAAATATTTTTTATTATTAAAGGCTTACCTAAAATTTAGGACTTTACACTCGAGAGCCGACGGCCTGCAAAATTAAATAAAAAAATAAGAACCTTAAGGTAAAAAATATTGAAGATTGTACGTGAAAGGTCTATCGATTATTTTAACTCGATGGTCATGGGTCCTTACTGCTTTGCATGCAAGGAATTGTTTAAATATAAAACATTTTCGAAAAATCTTTATTTATATATATTTTTGAAATTTATTTTTCCTTTTATATTTCTAATATATTAGTAGTAATTTATTTTTCTTTTCTATTGTGAATATGTTAAAATAAGTTATAATTATTATAAGTCTTTTTAATTTTGAATATGTTAGTAGCAATTTTTTCCTTTTTCTATTTTAAATAATTTGAAATAAGTTTTGTTATTATAAGTTTCGAATAGAATTTTAATAAAATTCTAGTTCTAAATAAACTTGAATTTTATTTCAATTTCTACATGAACTTGGATTTTATTTTTTAAAATATAGAACCTAAATAAAGAAATTTTTATACTCTATATAAACTTGGATTTTATTTGTACTTTTACATGTACTTGGTTTTATTTTCTAAAATATCGCACATAAAGTAGGAAGTTCTAACTTTTTAGTGAACTTCAAATTTAAATAGGAAATTACAATTTATGTTATTTGAGAAAAAGGTAAAAATTTGTCTAAATAAATTCTATATATAATTGACTTCTAAATATTTATTTTCTTTCCTATTAATTCGAATTTATTCGAATGAACAAATTCTAAATAAGATTGATTTTTAAATAATAATTATTTTCCCTATTAATTCAAAATAATTTGAATAAACAAATTTTAAATAGGATTGAATTCTGAATATTTATTATCTTTCCTATTAATTCGAATGTATAAAAGGAAATTTAATTTTGTTGACTTAAAATTGAGAAACTCTAGAAAAATAGATAAATAATTTTCAAACAATTCTGGAGCTCCCGGAGTTTTCTATTTAATTATATATTATTTTGAGTAAGTTATATAAATAGATTGAAACCATATGAGAGGCGATCAGGTCTTCTACTTTCAGTAAGAAATATAATGATATAATGATTTTGAAAAATAGTGAGAGATATGCGTTTCTTTGTAATATTTCTTTATCTAAAAATGAAAAGAAAAGTTTTAAGAAAATATAAGATATTAAATTATTTTACGAGAAAGATGAGAAGTGGTAATAAAAAAAGAAATGTATCAAAATATAACACACAAAAAGTTTTAGAAGAAAATTATGATAGTAAGTTTATATCAAAAATTTAAATCAAACATGTTAAAGAAACTTAAAATAATATGAGGAATGATGATAAATATTTATATATACATGTCTTTCTAATATGTCATAAGCTTAGGAATATATACAAGTAAGTTGATTTTAAGAGAAAGAGAAGAAATAATATTAAAAAAATAGAATAATATCAAGATGGTAAGTTTATTTAATGAAAAAATAAAAGTTTTAGGAAAATATTATGAACTCAAGTTGATTTGAAAAATCTTAATTATAGATGTTTTGGGAGAATATTATGATGGTAAGTTGATTTCAAAAATCCTAATTAAATATGTTGTAGAGACTTTAGGAGAATATTAGGAATGCTGATAATATATTTAGGAGAATATAAAGTAAATGTAGTTTTGATATTTAATAACTCAAAAAATTGAGAAAATTAAAAAAATAATATATTTAGGAGAATATAAAGTAAATGTATTAATAACGATATGCGGAATAAATTTGATATTTTGACAGTATGCACCCAATAGTTTTATAGTTTATATAAAATTTTTAATTTTTTTAAATCTACACAAAATATAAATTATAAAATTAAATAAAAAAATAAAACATGTAATGGACAAACTTTCTAGTCGGGCATTATTTTTAAAGATTTTCAAACAAAAACCCAAAATTAATTCTATAAAAATCGGTCCATACCAAAATCAAATGGTATCAAAACTGATCGAACTCTTGAACTCAAATATAAACATAATACTCCATCATTTTTAGTAGAATATTAAAATCTAAACAAAACTAATTATTAAAATAGAAAATTTTGATTGCCTAGTTGAGTTCGGGTGGATATTGAGAAAAAAATGTCAAATAGCATTTCATGCATTTCAGAGTTTTTAACTATCACATATTTTAGCTAATATATTTCTAAAATTAGACATAAGCACATGAATCAAATAAAATAATTATTAACACTAAAAAGTACAAAAATTTAGAAAACTTATAGTCTTAATAAGGAATTATATATAAATATTAAAATAAAAATAAAAAATTATAATTTATGAAGATATTTTAAACACGTATATATGGTAATATAAATATCTTTTTAAATATATACAATTTTAAATATTTGCACAACATTTAAAATAAATTGATTTAAAGGAAGTCTTATTTTTTATTTGGCTTTAGAATTCTACGAGGAATATTTATATCTTTTTATTTTTCAAGTTAAAAAAATATTAGCTACTATTATCGTAAAAAATATATTTTTTAAAATGAATAGAGGTTAAAATCACAGTATAATTTGTTACAATATTATATAAATACGGGGTGCACTTTGTAATAATATAAATTAAAAAAAAATATTTTGATTTAACCGAAGAAATGTTACTAATAACCGTATTCTTAACGAAAATTGTTGAAAAGGATAGAATATGTAACAAAATATAGTAAGCCCGTAGGGTTTACCCTGCGCACCCAGGCGCTAGCCTGCAGGTTACCTACGATAAAACAAATAATATAAAATTCAGGGATGCATTCTACAAAAATTAAAATTTTAAAACTAAATCGAAAAAAGGGAATATTTATAAGGGATGCAGTGTGCAATTTACTCTTATAAAAATAACACAACAAAATGTTAGAAATTTTCAAATTTATCTTTAAAATTTTGTAGTAAATTTTTATTTAATAATCTACTGTATAGATATCCTTAAACAAATTCAAGAAAATATTTCAAATTTAATTCCTCTTCATATCTTTAATTTCTACATAAATAGGCTTTTGTATGGTGTAAAAATACATAGCACAACCCACCCGTCAAAACAGACCGTCCATATTTTTTGAGGAATAAATCTGACCGCTAACACTTAGTCAGTACACTGCATAGTTACTCTATGAACTCGACCATAGAAGTAATTAGTAACCATTATATACAATGCACATTTACAAATTCTTTCGTTGACAAAACTAAAAACTCCAGTTTTCGATCCTTCAATTAATGGTGGAAGTCCAAGATAATTATTGTTCTTTATATCATTAAACACCCCAAGACTTTCACACAATATTGATGCTTAACCCTCCAAACATTCGCACTATAAACCACTCCATATTTTTGAAAATAATTAAAGTTTATTTTAATAAAGTCTTTACGGCTAATACTTGTTCTCAATTTACCTTAAAGTAAAGAAAACTGTCATCTGCAAATAAAAGATGACTCACAAATGGGGCACTTAGGCTAATGGAGCATCCATTCGTACACCCATCACTCGAAGTTTGGTCAGTAGCATTCGAGAGGCCTCTCACGCAAAGGAGAAATAACTACGGGGATAATAGATCCCCTTGAGGTAAGCCTCATTTTGATTTGATTGGGCCAATAGATAAGGCGGTGAAACACAAGTCATAGGATATTGTAGTCACACATAGCATCACCCAATTCACCTACTTCGAACAAAAACCAATTTGAATCATAAGATTCTGTAGAATTTACAGAATTTGGTAGATGAATTGTTGCAGAAGTGGTTTATTCATGAAAGCATGAATCCATTTATGGTACTTGCATTGCTAGTGCTGAAGAAAGACGGTAGTTGAAAAATATGTGTTGAAAGTAGAGTCATAAATAAGATATCGTGAGATATAGTTGCGATTTTCCATGTATGGATAACATGTTAAACATGTTGGAGGGTTGTATATTATTTACAAAGATAAATTTATGAAGTGTGTATCATCATATTCAAGTGAAACAATGAGTGAAAAATAAAGGCCTTCAATATGAAAGATGAATTTTATGAGTAGATGCTGATGGCTTTCAAATTATATAAAGATCCAAGCACTTTCATGCGAATAATAAATCATATATTATGTCCTTACATTACGAAATCCATCATTAGAAGGTCATACTTTATTTAGAAAGTTCCTTTTATTCTAAAGCACAAGTCTGATAGCTAAATAAGGTGGCTGGTGTGTGAGTTCTAGAGTCTCATTTATTGGTTATCATGCAACAAGAAGTGGAGAGTTTTTAATTTATAAAAGAATTGTATATCGTTATGACGAATTTGTTGAACGTGTGGTAAAGTGAGTCGGGGGAGAATAACATGTCCTTGATCGATTAGTATCTAGAGGCAATCAATTATGCATTCCTAAAAGTTCATTGCGCAAAAAAATAATTAGAAATTTTAATCGTGATGGACTATGTCGTCATCTGATGCGTGATAAGACGATAAATGCTAAGTAAGAGATGTTTTTGGCCTCAACTCAAACATGTAGAAAAGTTCTATAACGAATTATCTACCTAATTTTGTAAAATCTGAGTTTCTTTTATAGTAATCCTAAAACAAATTTGTATTGGATTAGGTAATATTAGCCCAAGATCAGTTCGTAAGTTGGTAAGCAAACATTTAGCAACACAAGTGTGGAAGTATAAGATGAAGTAAAAAAACCGAGACTCGGAATGATATATACAAGAAGTATGTTGATATGAAGTGACGTCAAAAATTGTTCAACGAAGGGACCCTGTGATGATTTTTCAAAAGAATGAGAGGTTTATTTTAGAAATTTAAGAAATTAAAGCCAAGTAAATATGCTGAAATAAATTAATTAGTTTTTTTATTTGGTTGATCTTTCGAGAGATACGAGTATTTCAAAAACTTTCAATGTAAAAGACCTACATGAGTTCCATGATGACGTTCCTTTATATCCAAATTTAAATCGAGGTCGAATTTTTCAAAGGTGAGAGGAACTAATGGAGAACAAGAGGTTTTAGGTTAGGAAAAAAACTTGAGAAAAGAAGGCATGAAAGTAAGCAATAAGTTAACAATATTATTATGCTTACAGGCTCCCTCATCATGCCAAAACTGGATTAAGATTGTGGTGCATGAATATGTTGAAAACTGCAAGATCATGTTACTTATATTTAATATTTTATTTTTCATTAAAAAATTTTTATTATCTTTGAGGGTTTTATCCTTAAGTAAATAGTAATATGATGGTACAATAATATTAACAACAAACAATTCCCGAGAGTTTTTCGAATTCATGAATGTGTATCAGAATTTGTTCTATCTTAGGAAACCCACATCCGCTACCCTTCGTGTGCGCACTGGGTAAATCCTACGGGTTCACGCAAGCCTGTAGCTACCCTTCGTGTGTGCACTGGGTAAACCCCACGGGTTTACGCAATCCTGTAAACCACGTGAATCAGGTAAATCATATTTAAGCGACAGGCTCTGGCTCAGGCTCAGGAGGCATAGTCATAAATTCTCCTGTAGTTGGATTGGAACCTATGAGCAAGAGGATAGTTATCCCCTCTTTAACTAACTAAGCCTATATAACCATATTTAAGTATTTCTTAGTATTATTCTTATGTCAATATTTCTTAATATTCACTACAAGTAACAAGGCTAAATCCGACCGAAAAAATTGGTCGTATTTAGCTAATTTCGACCGAAAACGGTCGTTTTTAACTAAATTAGATCGATTTTGAAATAGTAGTTTTTAAGGGAGTCGGATTGAGGAGTACGGTCATTTTAATACTAAATTCCTCCGGTTAATTATGATCGGATAAATACAACCGATTAAATTTGACCCGATAAATTCGACCAAAAGTGGTAAAATTTAAATTTTCACTTAAAATTTGAAAATCCCGCCCAAAAAATTGAATTTTCTTAAAAATTTAAAAGGCCCGCCCATAACTTAATTTGACCGTATATAGTTAAAAATACGATTCTAAATTCGAATATATTCAGTTGAATTAATGAAAACCAGATTTTAAAAAAAAGCTCGCCGGAAACCGGAAAATTTCTATATTCCGGTGATCATCAAGAATCCGGCCGCTCGACCAAAATACCATTACAAACAACCAATAACAACAGAAGATTATCTTGATAACCCAGAAAGAGCAGCAACATCTTGTTAAAAAAAAACAACAACATCTTTAGACTTGGGCTTTGGTGGACGGCCACGACCACGCTTGAGTAGCACATCTGAGTCTGGCTTCATGTATTGATTCTTGACTAAAATTAGTTCACCGATCATGCCATCTGGGTTTGGTATTGAGATGCTGAGTAAGCACGTTGTTGTGGCAATTTATTACAATATCATCGGTAATTTAAACGTCATAAACTTCTATAACATAAATGAATAACAACAAAATGTTAACATAACCTGCTTTGGGGGCCCGAACAATCCGATGATTACAATTATTGAACACTGAAACCATATTTTTTTTGCTAAGAATTTGATCAAACACCTTAAATGAGCTAACAATATTGATGAAATTTACTTTATTAATGTTATCATTGCAGCAGTTTTGCCGCGTCTACTTCCACATGATTATACAGAGAGAGAGAGCGAAGGAGCGAGGGAGGGAGGGCGAGAGGGCGAGAGGGCGAGAGGGCGAGAGAGTGAGAAAGAGCGAGAGGGGGAGGGAGGGAGAGATATAGGCAATATAGATTTGAAGAATCTATGATTATACAAAATGATTTGGATACAAAGGTGGAGAAGGGATGGCGTGCAAGATGTTATATAAGAATTAAAATGTAGGGCTTTGAACTTTGGGTTTGTTAAGCTTTAAACTGAGTTACAATTTGGGCTTATAATCAGGCCTGCTTGGGTGAATGAGTTATTGGTCTATAATGATTTCTAAGTAAATAAAAAGGAAAATGAATAAATTAATTTAGTTTTAAGTTATTAATTTATGAAAAATAAAAAATTATTAATGTAAATTGTGAAATTGGCCGAGTGGTAAATAATGAGGTGAAAATAAATATGAGGAGGTGAATGGATTCAATTACACATAAATAATGTGCATTGTAACTAGACCCGGCCAACAATTTTGATACACGGATAATAAAGTACACAAACACAAAAAAATACAAACATAATTTATATCGGGTTTGGTTTTTCAAAACAAGTATACGTCACATGACCAAGTAAATAGAATAAAAAATTATATATTTTTTAATCACACACAACTAATGAGCTACTCTATTTTTTATCACTGATTCATTATAACTAAACGCAAAATCACTAAAACTTTATCATAAATCATTGATTTACACAAATTGTTTACCAACTCTTTTGAGATTGAATTAAAATACTATTTTATATTACACAAATTACTAAAATACCGGTTTATGCTAAAATAACTAATTTATTTTACAAAAATCACTAATATGTGATATAAAATCACTAATTAATATTATAAAAATCACTAAAAATTGATACAAAGTTATTACATATTAAACACATCGATTACAACATAAATGCCTATCTCACAATTATCACCTTAATCAGTTCATCACTATGACTATGTAAACGCAATAATGTCAAACATAAATCAATAAATTTAACTATTAATACACTAATTATTATGTGTAGAGAAATTTGAAAGTTTCCTTTATCATATAATTTTTTTGAAAGAACAAACCTTTATTTACAACTCAATATTTTATTAAAAACTTGGAATGGTAATTGTGGTTTATTTTAATATAAATTTCATCAATAACAATGTGCAGTTCAATTTGGGATTATGTTTTAATATACCTTATTTGTTTAAATAATCAAGCTCTAATAATTAGAATTTTTTAAAATTTTGTGTATTATATTTTTTTAAACCATTTTAACACTCGTACAGTTGAATCATCCAATATTTATTTTGAATTGGAGAAACATTATAGGATTATGATCTTAAACACTAAACTGTAATTGCTATAAAGTCTAGGAAATGAACTTTGGAAATATATATTTTTTGCATACAATCCTAACATTTCATAATAAACACATATAGGGCTGTAAACGAACCGAGTCGAGTCAAATTTTTCCTTAATGACTTCGAGTTCGATTTTTTTCTTAACGAGTTCAGCCGAGTTCGAAAAGTTTAACGATCAGATTTTAATGTTCGAACTCGAGTTCTTTAACAACCGAGTCGAGTTCGAAGATTATGGTAAGTCTGTGGATTCCAGGGGTTTAAAATATTCTAATATCACCATGAGGATGAGTGGCAAGTATAAATCTCTTTAAGCCTTATTGAAATATGCATTTTTCATTTCTCATAAAGTCAGTAGTACAATAATAAAAATTATCATAATTAAATTTGTATAAATAAGGAATCCTGCAAGGTGAAAGATGATATAGTAAGTTAACATGTTAGAACTAGTTAAGGCTGGTGAATGTATGTATAACACATGTGAACACGCATTAGCTAAACAATAAAAGTACATGCAAGGTCCACAGAAGAATTCATATGAACTCTTTAGCTTCCATTAAAATGCCAAAGAGTAGCTTCTGACCGTGTTCTTGCTGATCCCAACCCTGAGTGTACAAAATTACAAAATTGGACAAAAAGATAAACCTTTCTCATCAACAATCCTGCTGACTTCCATTTCACCATATGATGGGAATCTTCTTAGGCAATATTTAAACATTAAATGATACAAAAAAAGATGTTATTTTAAATTTTAAAGTCTAAACCCTCCTGTAAAATCATACAGAAATTGTTCATAACTAAAGAATTCGTCAAAATAGATAAACAACAGCGACAACATCAAAGATTTAACTTCAACCTACTTTCCAAAAGTATAAAAATAAGGTTTAACTTCGATCATAGAGTGTAGAAGATGAATGAGTGCTACACGCAAAGAACAGCTGCACCCATTGCACATTAATGTTTGGATTACGGGATCCTGTTATAACATCATATCAGACAAGATAAATTGTTCCCATAATAAAACAGAATGTAACAAGTTCAACAATTTTTAATTATCCGGAACTGATACTACTGTGAGAAAATGGAAAGTTTGAGGCATATTTTATATATGTTCTTGATATGATTTCCGGAAACTAATACTTGAAGATTGTTCCTTGACATGAGGACTTAAACTTTCATATTTGGATCCAAGATATTTTCTTAGTGGAATCCATGAATATATTGAGACAAAGTTGCTTGTTTGAAATGGGTTATGGGGATTTTGTCCCACATTGGTATTGTAAAAGAAAGATATTGAGTTTATATAGCATCTTGTGTTAGTGTTGTTTACAACTACTAGGATAAGTAGAATATTTATGTAGCCTAGTGCTAGTGGGAACTCTTATATTTTTTCTTTTCTATTACAAGTTTAATTATTTATATTGATTATTTAATTATTAATGGGGTGGCCGAACGAAAGAACAGAACTTTTAAATACATGATTAACAGTATGCTTATTATTTCTGCGTTGCCTAAGTACATGTGGGGAGAGGCACTGAATACGGATTTCCATATTCTGAATAGGGTCCCTCTGAAACATATGGACAAGACACCATATGAATTATGGAGAAAGTGTAGGACAAGTTTGAGTTATCTTCGTGTGTGGGGGTGCCTTGCTAAGGTGCTTTTCCCTGAACACACGAGAAATAAACTGGTCCGAAAACTGTTGATTGTATCTTTCTGGGCTATCTTGAAACCACAACTGCTATGAGATTTTTAGTATTAAAATCTGACATAGATGGTATTGTGGCGAATACGATAGTTGAGTTTCGTGATGCAACTTTCTTCTAGGAAGTATTCCCAATGAAGACTGGTATATCTTTGGGTAGTTCTGAGGATGATCCCACTCACACATCAACTTCTATTCATGATCATGTCGAAAAGATGACAAATGTGGGGGTGGATCCTGGTAGTAGCTCTACTCCTAACAAAGTAGAGGAACCTAGAGAAGTTTGTACTACCGGTAGTATAGTATTTAAAGGAGAGGTTCAGAAATAGGATTTCAGCAAGCCATTATCAGCAGCCGGGATAAAGGGAGATATAATATTGTATCTTGTAATTGTTAACTTATTGTGATTCAATAATATATTCTCTTACCAAGTTGGCAGGGGACCATGACGTAGACCATAGGGGATTAGCGGTCGAAACTCACTAAAATTCTTGTGTGTTTTATTACTTTTTTGCATACTATTTTCTAAACTGCATTTAGTCATCTCAGCTTACTATCATTGTAAGATTATTGAACTGTTTATAAAATCTGAGTAAGCTAATATTGGGTAATTTTTAAAACTTATCTTAGTTAGCCATATTCACCTATTCACCCCGTCTACCTGTATTTTCAAGTTGTTGATATTTATTTTTCTATTCTATTTTGAATATGTTAGTAGCAACTTATTTTGTTTTTCTATTTCGAATAAATTAAAATAAGTTTTAATTATTATAAGTATTCTCCGTTTCGAATATGCCAGTACAATTTTTTTTATTTTGAATAAACTAAAATATTTTTTATTATTAAAGGCTTACCTAAAATTTAGGACTTTACACTCGAGAGCCGACGGCCTGCAAAATTAAATAAAAAAATAAGAACCTTAAGGTAAAAAATATTGAAGATTGTACGTGAAAGGTCTATCGATTATTTTAACTCGATGGTCATGGGTCCTTACTGGTTTGCATGCAAGGAATTGTTTAAATATCAAACATTTTCGAAAAATCTTTATTTATATATATTTTTGAAATTTATTTTTCCTTTTATATTTCTAATATATTAGTAGTAATTTATTTTTCTTTTCTATTGCGAATATGTTAAAATAAGTTATAATTATTATAAGTCTTTTTAATTTTGAATATGTTAGTAGCAATTTTTTCCTTTTTCTATTTTAAATAATTTGAAATAAGTTTTGTTATTATAAGTTTCGAATAGAATTTTAATAAAATTCTAGTTCTAAATAAACTTGAATTTTATTTCAATTTCTACATGAACTTGGATTTTATTTTTTAAAATATAGAACCTAAATAAAGAAATTTGTATACTCTATATAAACTTGGATTTTATTTGTACTTTTACATGTACTTGGTTTTATTTTCTAAAATATCGCACATAAAGTAGGAAGTTCTAACATTTTAGTGAACTTCAAATTTAAATAGGAAATTACAATTTATGTTATTTGAGAAAAAGGTAAAAATTTGTCTAAATAATTCTATATATAATTGACTTCTAAATATTTATTTTCTTTCCTATTAATTCGAATTTATTCGAATAAACAAATTCTAAATAAGATTGATTTTTAAATAATAATTATTTTCCCTATTAATTCAAAATAATTTGAATAAACAAATTTTAAATAGGATTGAATTCTGAATATTTATTATCTTTCCTATTAATTCGAATGTATAAAAGGAAATTTAATTTTGTTGACTTAAAATTGAGAAACTCTAGAAAAATAGATAAATAATTTTCAAACAATTCTGGAGCTCCCGGAGTTTTCTATTTAATTATATATTATTTTGAGTAAGTTATATAAATAGATTGAAACGATATGAGAGGCGATCAGGTCTTCTACTTTCAGTAAGAAATATAATGATGTAATGATTTTGAAAAATAGTGAGAGATATGCGTTTCTTTGTAATATTTCTTTATCTAAAAATGAAAAGAAAAGTTTTAAGAAAATATAAGATATTAAATTATTTTACCAAAAAGATGAGAAGTGGTAATAAAAAAAGAAATGTATCAAAATATAACACACAAAAAATTTTAGAAGAAAATTATGATAGTAAGTTTATATCAAAAATTTAAATCAAACATGTTAAAGAAACTTAAAATAATATCAGGAATGATGATAAATATTTATATATACATGTCTTTCTAATATGTCATAAGCTTAGGAATATATACAAGTAAGTTGATTTTAAGAGAAAGAGAAGAAATGATATTAAAAAAATAGAATAATATCAAGATGGTAAGTTTATTTAATGAAAAAATAAAAGTTTTAGGAAAATATTATGAACTCAAGTTGATTTGAAAAATCTTAATTATAGATGTTTTGGGAGAATATTATGATGGTAAGTTGATTTCAAAAATCCTAATTAAATATGTTGTAGAGACTTTAGGAGAATATTAGGAATGCTGATAATATATTTAGGAGAATATAAAGTAAATGTAGTTTTGATATTTAATAACTCAAAAAATTTAGAAAATTAAAAAAATAATATATTTAGGAAAATATAAAGTAAATGTATTAATAACGATATGCCGAATAAATTTGATATTTTGACAGTATGCACCCAATAATTTTATAGTTTATATAAAATTTTTAATTTTTTTAAATCCACACAAAATATAAATTATAAAATTAAATAAAAAAATAAAACATGTAATGGATAAACTTTCTAGTCGGGCATTATTTTTAAAGATTTTCAAACAAAAACCCAAAATTAATTCTATAAAAATCGATCCATACCAAAATCAAATGGTATCAAAACTGATCCAACTCTTGAACTCAAATATAAACATAATACTCCATCATTTTTAGTAGAATATTAAAATCTAAACAAAACTAATTATTAAAATAGAAAATTTTGATTGCGTAGTTGAGTTCGGGTGGATATTGAGAAAAAAATGTCAAATAGCATTTCATGCATTTCAGAGTTTTTAACTATCACATATTTTAGCTAATATATTTCTAAAATTAGACATAAGCACATGAATCAAATAAAATATTTATTAACACTAAAAAGTACAAAAATTTAGAAAACTTATAGTCTTAATAAGGAATTATATATAAATATTAAAATAAAATAAAAAATTATAATTTATGAAGATTTTTTAAACACGTATATATGGTAATATAAATATCTTTTTAAATATATACAATTTTAAATATTTGCACAACATTTAAAATAAATTGATTTAAAGGAAGTCTTATTTTTTATTTGGCTTTAGAATTCTATGAGGAATATTTATATCTTTTTATTTTTCAAGTTAAAAAAATATTAGCTACTATTATCGTAAAAAATATATTTTTTAAAATGAATAGAGGTTAAAATCACAGTATAATTTGTTACAATATTATATAAATACGGGGTGCACTTTGTAATAATATAAATTAAAAAAAAATATTTTGATTTAACCGAAGAAATGTTACTAATAACCGTATTCTTAACGAAAATTGTTGAAAAGGATAGAATATGTAACAAAATATAGTAAGCCCCTAGGGTTTACCCTGCGCACCCAGGTGCTCCGGGTTACCTACGATAAAACAAATAATATAAAATTCAGGGATGCATTCTACAAAAATTAAAATTTTAAAACTAAATCGAAAAAAGGGAATATTTATAAGGGATGCAGTGTGCAATTTACTCTTATAAAAATAACACAACAAAATGTTAGAAATTTTCAAATTTATCTTTAAAATTTTGTAGTAAATTTTTATTTAATAATCTACTGTATAGATATCCTTAAACAAATTCAAGAAAATATTTCAAATTTAATTCCTCTTCATATCTTTAATTTCTACATAAATAGGCTTTTGTATGGTGCAAAAATACATAGCACAACCCACTTAGTACACTGCATAGTTACTCTATGAACTCGACCATAGAAGTAATTAGTAACCATTATATACAATGCACATTTACAAATTCTTTCGTTGACAAAACTAAAAACTCCAGTTTTCGATCCTTCAATTAATGGTGGCAGTCCAAGATAATTATTATTCTTTATATCATTAAACACCCCAAGACTTTCACACAATATTGATGCTTAACCCTCCAAAAATTCGCACTATAAACCACTCCATATTTTTGAAAATAATTAAATTGAACCAACCATTATTCTTACTTTTTTAATAAAGTCTTTACGGCTAATACTTGTTCTCAATTTGCCTTAAAGTAAGGAAAATTGTCATATGCAAATAAAAGATAACTTACAAATGGGGCACTTAGGCTAATGGAGCATCCATTCGTACACCCATCACTCGAAGTTTGGTCAGTAGCATTCGAGAGGCCTCTCACGCAAAGGAGAAATAACTACGGGGATAATAGATCCCCTTGAGGTAAGCCTCATTTTGATTTGATTGGGCCAATAGATAAGCCGTTGAAACACAAGTCATAGGATATTGTAGTCACACATAGCATCACCCAATTCACCTACTTCGAACAAAAACCAATTTGAATCATAGGATTCTGTAGATTTTACAGAATTAGGTAGATGAATTGTTGCGGAAGTGGTTTATTCATGAAAGCATGAATCCATTTATGGTACTTGCATTGCTAGTGTTGAAGAAAGACGGTAGTTGAAAAATATGTGTTGAAAGTAGAGTCATAAATAAGATATCGTGAGATATAGTTGCCATTTTCCATGTATGGATAACATGTTAAACATGTTGGAGGGTTGTATATTATTTGCAAAGATAAATTTATGAAGTATGTATCATCACATTCAAGTGAAACAATGAGTGAAAAATAAAGGCCTTCAATATGAAAGATGAATTTTATGAGTAGATGCTGATGGCTTTCAAATTATATAAAGATCCAAGCACTTTCATGCGAATAATAAATCATATATTATGTCCTTACATTACGAAATCCATCATTAGAAGGTCATACTTTATTTAGAAAGTTCCTTTTATTCTAACGCACAATTCTGATAGCTAAATAAAGTGGCTGGTGTGTGAGTTCTAGAGTCTCATTTATTGGTTATCATGCAACAAGAAGTGGAGAGTTTTTAATTTATTAAAGAATTGTATATCGTTATGACGAATTTGTTGAACGTGTGGTAAAGTGAGTCGGGGGAGAATAACATGTCCTTGATCGATTAGTATCTAGAGGCAATCAATTATGCATTCCTAAAAGTTCATTGCACAAAAAAAATAATTAGAAATTTTAATTGTGATGGACTATGTCGTCATCTGAGGCGTGATAAGACGATAAATGCTAAGTAAGATATGTTTTTGGCCTCAACTCAAACATGTAGAAAAGTTCTATAACGAATTCTCTACCTAATTTTGTAAAATCTGAGTTTCTTTTATAGTCATCCTAAAACAAATTTGCATTGGATTAGGTAATATTAGCCCAAGATCAGTTCGTAAGTTGGTAAGCAAACATTTAGCAACACAAGTGTGGAAGTATAAGATGAAGTAAAAAAACCGAGACTCGGAATGATATATACAAGAAGTATGTTGATATGAAGTGACGTCAAAAATTGTTCAACTGTAACGCCCCCAAATCCGGGGTCAGAGGATTTGGTCATCACGAAGAAACTTCAATCCAAAACAACCTGTTTAATCAATAAATAAATGCCAGCGGAAGTTAATTATCATAAATGACCCCAAACTACTCCAAGATCTTTTAAGGTTACAGTTCTAGAAACAAGAAATCTAAATTCCACAAATAAATTTTTCACTTTCTTTTAAAACTCTTTTCAATAATTCTCAATATCCAAATTTAACCCGCTAGTATAACTTCGAAATGAAGTATACTAGGCCTAAATAAAATACACAACTATAATATAATATAATATAATATAAACAACTTTATATAATAAAACTTATACTAGTCCGCAAACCCTGGACCAACCACCTTCGAAAAGCTTCTTCTTTGCTTCCTCGAATTACGCGGCTAAACAGCAAGCTAATCCTCACTGGAAGTTAAATTTAAAAACAGGCAAGTATGAGCGAAAGAAATGCTCAGCAAGTTAATTATAACATATATAGGGTCATTTTGATATAAAACTGACATCTGCATCAGCGCAGAACATTTAAAAATCATAATTGCTGAATCATAAAATTATAGTAGTGGAACCCCAGAATTGATTCCTTAATTGTATTCAAAAACCCTTTTTATATTTTCCAGCGACGTGCTTCAGCAATACTTTGAATCATAACTAGAATAAAACTCGTAAAACAGTGTTTACGGAAATATCGTAAACCACAATAACATGAAACAATGATTATGGATTGAATCATAAACTTTACTCAAAACCAAACTCTTGAGATCAATACTTATTTTGTTGTCATATCAAATTAGATATCAATACGAACTTTGATGCTAACAACATTCCATACTGAAGTCAACCCCAATCATCTGTACTAATACCATATTTGATATTTAACAACAACATAAGTATCAGCATAAATCAGAATCTGAATCAAAACTGCATTTCACCGTTAATCCAAAACAGAAACAGTTGATAAACCATTTATTCTATGAATATCAAAACAATATCATAATTTAGATTGGAATCCTCGAACGACGGTGTGTTGCCGCCGGTGATCAGCCGCGGAGCGACACCGGTATGCTGAAGCATATCCAACTAAACAAAGGGGCACCCAAGGCACATATCGGCCTAGCAAGGTGTTATATCCTGTATAACACATAGCTCATACTGGACCGCCGCCACGGCCTCTTACGCAACCATCCAATCTTAAAAACATTTTATTGAGAGGGGTCATAATACTCGACACCCTTAAAAACTTTTATTCCCCCATTTACTTGGGCAGAAAAACCAAAATAACGTCATCTTTCTCAAAATCCAAAACATTTGTAAATCCAATAAGTTGATAAGTAAAATCACTTAGCTATTCTGAACATAGAATAGCAGAAGAATATTTGCATGATAATTCAGCGATATGTAAAACATTTATCGATTCTAAACTGAGAATAGGAAAAGCAATATTTGCATGATAAGATTTAAAATAAATATCACTTGAACAATAAGTGATGATAGGGATACTTGCATAATATGAATCGAATTAAGCGTCACTTGAATGATAAGTGAGGTTAGGGTACTTGCCTTTGGGTTTTAGCAGTTAGTCACACTCGTAAAGATGCATTTATTCTGACATTCTGTCTCAAAACATCATCGCCTTCCCTTCCAACACTTTACTGATATGCTGCTCCTGCGATTACTAGAAGTCAGCTACCCAATACCATTCCATCTTATTCTTTATCCAACGTCTTGTCTTGGTCAACTCGAAAGATCCGCATCTATAATTAAAATATAGAACTTTAATCGTCTAAACGATAACCACTCAATGAACTACGCGTCCAAAGCCTATCGACTACCCATACGATAGCCCACACATAAATATAACAAACAAACACAGGACCCTTGATCCATATACACACATAATTCACATAGCACATAAGCACATAACTCATATAGCACATAATTCATATCACATAATACTCGGTTAACCAAAAGGTTCGACTAGGTACGTTTAAAACTGAAATCGGGTCAAAATATGATTTTTCGATCAAAATTGACTCAGGATAATATAAAAATCAAACGGTCCTTCAATACAAAAAAAATTAGGTCTCAAAATTACTTTTATTCAAATCGAAATATTTTTCGGAGTCTAAAGTCGTTCGTTTCGTATTAAACAGTCGAACGGTTTATTTATAAAAATATCTTGTCTCAACACGTCATTAGGTTTTGTAAAAAAAAAAATTAATTATATAACCTCGTTCGACGTCTCCGATAATCGTAGGTTACATTCCCGTATTTTTGGAATTAATTTCCCGAAAATCGGGCAGCGTCTCCTTTGTTTATCGGCCTACCCGTCGAACATCCCGACGTCAATCACAACAACATCAATCAATCGCAATCTACAATTCAATCACCAACTTCAATTAACAACGCTGATTTGCAATTCACCAATATCAATTAAATACAATTAATAACCGCTATCATCCGTATTTTTATGTTTTAATCCGTTTTTGTGTTTTAAATCGTAATTTATAATTTAAATCATATTTTGTATTTTAAACAGTAGGACTCAGATCAAATCATCATAGTCCACCGTCGGCTCGCCGAAGCTCATCGCCAACGGCGATAAAATTTACGGGTTCCCGTTTATACCCGGTATCCTACGTAAATTCCATCGATTAATCTATAATCCTCGCATATAAATTATTTATTTCACGAAATCAATCAAATAATCTTTCCTGCAAAGAAAAAAAATTAAAAAAAAAAAAAATTTTTAATCAGAACCATTCGAACCAAGGCAACACAGGGCAACACACTCGCGTGCTAAGCACGCGCCACCACAACAGAAACGGGGTAGAACACGGCCAGAAAATATCACACAACACACACACTCTGACAGCCTGAAACACACACACACAACACGATACACACACACACGATTTCATACACACAGAAACGTATACATACAGCAAGTATGTATATACATAAACATGAAGCAATCGGTGAATCAATAGGAAGAAGGGCGGCGATCTCGCCGGAAAACAGAATGGCGCGGTGACTTACCGGAAGCAAGCAGCGAGAGGAAGAAAAGAAATCGAGGAGAACAAAGAACGAGAGGGATTAAGGGAGGAAAGAAATTCAGAAGAGAAGAGATTAGAGACGGAGTGAAATCGAGAGGCGAGAGAGACAAGAAGCTGATGTTTAGAAAGAGAGGGACTAGGGATTAACTGGGAAAGGGAATGAAATCGGGTTTATTTACCCGGTTTCTTTTTTTCGATACCGCAACTGACACACCGATCTATTTAATCACGATACACTTCCCGAACAGAACGAATTGAAATAGTCTTAAAATAAACCTCAAAATTCCAACAATATTTAAAATTGATAATACACAACATTTTTATAATTTTTAAAATCATTTTGAAATCGCACACCAGGCCCGCATTTAACAATCTAACGAGTTCACGCACGGTTAAATAAAAGCCAGAAATTTACCGGAATAATTTTAAAATTTTTGAAATAATTAAAAAGTAATAAAATAAAATTTTCATAATTTTTGAAGAATTCTTAAATTATATACTGATTTTACAATTGAAAACACTCATAAAATCATTTAAGGGTAAATAATCAATAAAATATTGATTTCTCAATTTTAAAAACTCCTAAAATAATTAATAAAGTTATGAAGCCATAAAAATAATTTTAGAGATAATCCCCCTATTTATGAAAAATAAATCTTGAATAGAATCACCTTTAAATACAAAACAAAACAACCCAGCTTCACAACTAATTACACCAATCATCCTCGAACACCAATAATCACATATGATTAGTAACAAAATAATAATATCCAGCTAACTAAACCCATATACATATTTTATTTATTTACTAATTCAGAATCACATAAAATTACATAAATAATTCCAAATAATTATAAAAAATAATATCTAAAAAATATGGGATATTACAATCTACCCTCCTTATAAGGATTCCGTCCTCTGAATCAGCAGAAGAACGCACTAAGGGTTTTCTAACCAACTTTCTGTTTCCAAATAACCTTAATTTTCCAAAATCTCAAACAAATCTTGTATTCTTTGTATAATAAAACTTTTACAGGAGCTTCACTGTGCACCACTGTTCCATTCACACCTCTTGATTAATTCTTCAATAGAATTCCCTTTACTACTTGCGAGAAAAGAATAGAGAGAAAGATAAAGAGAAAGAAAAGAAAGAGAGATATAGAGAGAGAAATAAAGAAACAGACCGACTTCGGTATATGCCACTGATATTCTTATCGCATTACAATCCACTGTCGTCCTTGGTAATTCCATCACATCGCTTTACTCTGACTTGACCAAAATAACTCAACTTAACTTGATTGGCATACCTTTGACTATTTGAGATAATAAAATCATAGAATTTCAAAGTGAAAATAATTTTGTAGCATAACAGGATAGAATCTGAATTTGAGAAAAAGTATTGTTGAAATGAAGGAATAACTGAGAGATCAATATGATCAAATGAACTCGGTATTGCGTGTCCAAATTAAGACACTACTAAAGGTTGTTAACCTTCATGTATTCACAACACACGCAAGTGATGGCGTCCCATCCAACTCCTATCACACAGACAGGTATACCTTGTGTCCCCTATAGTTAGAGTTGTTCATCTCAGTCAAAATAAAAGAATATCAAAAAAATCCAAAATCAAATGAATAAAAGTGGAAAGATTTCAAAGCTGATATTTCTGAAGAAAATGAAATCCAGAGAACAAAAATTTTGACACCAAATGAGCAAGTGGTGTCACATCACCAAGAAACTATCCACCAGATAAGAAAAGTGGAAGTTCAATATCACAACTTGACAGAGCTATCAAAACCTGAACAATAGGCTTCATGACAACCTCTGGCACATTTAAAACACAGTTATGATTGAAAATGAGTGTTAGGGAATATATCCTCTAACAGATATCCCTTTCTGAGAGAAGCCAAAAGAAATTATAGAAAGAGAAGGTATTGCCAAAGTCTTAATATTTATCTTCAATTTGAACTCTCCAGTTAAATCGTCACCCACTTCTAGACACTTCTTCACGTTCCAATGATATCGATAATCTCCATCGTCGTCGAATCGTAGTCTCGAAAGATTCCACAATAGAAGTTTGCAACTTCCCGAAGTTTCATCCAGCTCAGTAGAACCATCTCGAACGAATGCGCCTATCTTAACTTACTCGTTGGCACTATATCCGATAGTCCAACAGGAACTCGATATGAGCTCAAACGTCCTCACATAGCTATACACACTCCTACACATTCTCGTTTCTAGTTTACTATAACCTCAGCTCTGATACCAACCTGTAACGCCCCCAAATCCGGGGTCAGAGGATTTGGTCGTCACGAAGAAACTTCAATCCAAAACAACCTGTTTAATCAATAAATAAATGCCAGCGGAAGTTAATTATCATAAATGACCCCAAACTACTCCAAGATCTTTTAAGGTTACAGTTCTAGAAACAAGAAATCTAAATTCCACAAATAAATTTTTCACTTTCTTTTAAAACTCTTTTCAATAATTCTCAATATCCAAACTTAACCCGCTAGTATAACTTCGAAATGAAGTATACTAGGCCTAAATAAAATACACAACTATAATATAATATAATATAAACAACTTTACATAATAAAACTTACACTAGTCCGCAAACCCTGGACCAACCACCTTCGAAAAGCTTCTTCTTTGCTTCCTCGAATTACGCGGCTAAACAGCAAGCTAATCCTCACTGGAGGTTAAATTTAAAAACAGGCAAGTATGAGCGAAAGAAATGCTCAGCAAGTTAATTATAACATATATAGGGTCGTTTTGATATAAAACCGACATCTGCATCAGCGCAGAACATTTAAAAATCATAATTGCTGAATCATAAAATTATAGTAGTGGAACCCTAGAATTGATTCCTTAATTGTATTCAAAAACCCTTTTTATATTTTCCAGCGACGTGCTTCAGCAATACTTTGAATCATAACGAGAATAAAACTCGTAAAACAGTATTTACGAAAATATCGTAAACTACAATAACATGAAACAATGATTATGGATTGAATCATAAACTTTACTCAAAACCGAACTCTTGAGATTAATACTTATTTTGTTGTCATATCAAATTAGATATCAATACGAACTTTGATGCTAACAACATTCCATACTGAAGTCAACCCCAATCATCTATACTAATACCACATTTGATATTTAACAACAACATAAGTATCAGCATAAATCAGAATCTGAATCAAAACTGTATTTCACCGTTAATCCAAAACAAAAACAGTTGATAAATCATTTATTCTATGAATATCAAAACAATATCATAATTTAGATTGGAATCCTCGAACGACGGTGTGTTGCCACCGGTGATCAGCCGCGGAGCAACACCGGTATGCCGAAGCATATCCAACTAAACAAAGGGGCACCCAAGGCACATATCGGCCTAGCAAGGTATTATATCCTGTATAACACATAGCTCACACTGGACCGCCGCCACGGCCTCTTACGCAACCATCCAATCTTAAAAACATTTTATTGAGAGGGGTCATAATACTCGACACCCTTAAAAACTTTTATTCCCCCATTTACTTGGGCAGAAAAACCAAAACAACGTCATCTTTCTCAAAATCCAAAACATTTGTAAATCCAATAAGTTGATAAGTAAAATCACTTAGCTATTCTGAACATAGAATAGCAGAAGAATATTTGCATGATAATTCAGCGATATGTAAAACATTTATCGATTCTAAACTGAGAATAGGAAAAGCAATACTTGCATGATAAGATTTAAAATAAATATCACTTGAATAATAAGTGATGATAGGGATACTTGCATAATATGAATCGAATTAAACGTCACTTGAATGATAAGTGAGGTTAGGGTACTTGCCTTTGGGTTTTAGCAGTTAGTCACACTCGTAAAGATGCATCTATTCTGACATTCTGTCTCAAAACATCATCGTCTTCCCTTCCAACACTTTACTGATATGCTGCTCCTGCGATTACTAGAAGTCAGCTACCCAATACCATTCCATCTTATTCTTTATCCAACGTCTTGTCCTGGTCAACTCGAAAGATCCGCATCTATAATTAAAATATAGAACTTTAATCGTCTAAACGATAACCACTCGATGAACTACGCGTCCAAAGCCTATCGACTACCCATACGATAGCCCACACATAAATATAACAAACAAACACAGGACCCTTGATCCATATACACACATAATTCATATAGCACATAAGCACATAACTCATATATCACATAATTCATATCACATAATACTCGGTTAACCAAAAGGTTCGACTAGGTACGTTTAAAACTGAAATCGGGTCAAAATATGATTTTTCGATCAAAATTGACTCAGGATAATATAAAAATCAAACGGTCCTTCAATACAAAAAAAAATTAGGTCTCAAAAGTACTTTTATTCAAATCGAAATATTTTTCGGAGTCTAAAGTCGTTCGTTTCGTATTAAACAGTCGAACGGTTTATTTATAAAAATATCTTGTCTCAACACGTCATTAGGTTTTGTAAAAAAAAAATTAATTATATAACCTCGTTCGACGTCTCCGATAATCGTAGGTTACATTCCCGTATTTTTGGAATTAATTTCCCGAAAATCGGGCAGCGTCTCCTTTGTTTATCGGCCTACCCGTTGAACATCCCGACGTCAATCACAATAACATCAATCAATCGCAATCTACAATTCAATCACCAACTTCAATTAACAACGCTGATTTGCAATTCACCAATTCCAATTAAATATAATTAATAACCGCTATCATCCGTATTTTTATGTTTTAATCCGTTTTTATGTTTTAAATCGTAATTTATAATTTAAATCGTATTTTGTATTTTAAACAGTAGGACTCAGATCGAATCATCATAGTCCACCGTCGGCTCGCCGAAGCTCATCGCCGACGGCGATAAAATTTACGGGTTCCCGTTTATACCGGGTATCCTACGTAAATTCCATCGATTAATCTATAATCCTCGCATATAAATTATTTATTTCAGGAAATCAATCAAATAATATTTCCTGCAAAGAAAAAAAATTAAAAAAAAAATAAAATTTTTAATCAGAACCATTCAAACCAAGGCAACACAGGGCAACACACTCGCGTGCTAAGCACGCGCCACCACAACAGAAACGGGGCAGTACACGGCCAGAAAATATTACACAACACACACACTCTGACAGCCTGAAACACACACACACAACACGATACACACACACATGATTTCACACACACAGAAACGTATACATACAGCAAGTATGTATATACATAAACATGAAGCAATCGGTGAATCAATAGGAAGAAGGGCGGCGATCTCGCCGGAAAACAGAACGGTGCGGTGACTTACCGGAAGCAAGCAGCGAGAGGAAGAAAATAAATCGAGGAGAACAAAGAACGAGAGGGATTAAGGGAGGAAAGAAATTCAGAAGAGAAGAGATTAGAGACGGAGTGAAATCGAGAGGCGAGAGAGACAAGAAGCTGATGTTTAGAAAGAGAGGGACTAGGGATTAACTGGGAAAGGGAATGAAATCGGGTTTATTTACCCGGTTTCTTTTTTTTGATACCGCAACTGACACACCGATCTATTTAATCACGATACACTTCCCGAACAAAACGAATTGAAATAGTCTTAAAATAAACCTCAAAATTCCAACAATATTTAAAATTGATAATACATAACATTTTTATAATTTTTAAAATCATTTTGAAATCGCACACCAGGCCCGCATTTAACAATCTAACGAGTTCACGCACGGTTAAATAAAAGCCAGAAATTTACCGGAATAATTTTAAAATTCTTGAAATAATTAAAAAGTAATAAAATAAAATTTTTATAATTTTTGAAGAATTCTTCAATTATATACTGATTTTACAATTGAAAACACTCATAAAATCATTTAAGGGTAAATAATCAATAAAATATTGATTTCTCAATTTTAAAAACTCCTAAAAATAATTAATAAAGTTATGAAGCCATAAAAATAATTTTAGAGATAATCCCCCTATTTATGAAAATAAATCTTGAATAGAATCACCTTTAAATACAAAACAAAACAACCCAGCTTCACAACTAATTACACCAATCATCCTCGAACACCAATAATCACATATGATTAGTAACAAAATAATAATATCCAGCTAACTGAACCCATATACATATTTTATTTATTTACTAATTCAGAATCACATTAAATCACATAAATAATTCCAAATAATTATAAAAAATAATATCTAAAAAATATGGGATATTACATCAACGAATGGACCCTGTGATGATTTTTTTAAAGAATGAGAGGTTTATTTTAGAGATATTCAAGAAATTAAAACCAAGTAAATATGCTGAAATAAATTAATTAGTTTTTTTATTTGGTTGATCTTTCGAGAGATACGAGTATTTCAAAAACTTTCAATGTGAAAGACCTACATGAGTTCCATGATGACGTTCCTTTATATCCAAATTTAAATCGAGGTCGAATTTTTCAAAGGTGAGAGGAACTAATGGAGAACAAGAGGTTTTAGGTTAGGAAAAAAACTTGAGAAAAGAAGGCATGAAAGTAAGCAATAAGTTAATAATATTATTATGCTTAAAACACCGAGATGCATTGAACCTTGTTAGAGATGCTAAAACCGCGTTCTTCTGGAATGGTAAAACCCAACTCTGGAATGGTACGTTAAGTTGCACATTCGTTAAGGAAGCTTAAACCGTGCGTATTCTACACCCTAATTCTGAAACAGTGAACCCCATATGAACCATTGTCATTATATATAAAAAAACTGATATTTTCAGTTTATTGAACCTCATTTATATGTGTGTTCATGGTTCTACTAGTTCTCATTTATTTATTGGTTCTCACTTGATCAAAACCCACCTTTTTAAATATTTTGCCTTTTTTAGTGAGTTAGCAAATTAGGGCTCTAAAATCATTTTTAAGATTATTGTCTTGAATCAGATTAGATTTAAGGAAAAGATAAGAAAACTAGATATAAGTAATTATAAAGAGGCCTAAGCGACAGATGTGTTAAAAAACAACAGTCAGCAAGACTGTTGTTTAACAACAGTCTTTTGTGTGCTCAATATAAAATTTTAATAACCATCTTTTATCTTGTTCTATTTAAAAGTTATATTGCAACTCCTCTTCATTCTTTAACAACCAATTTACTGAATCTTCAGATAAGATAGATAAGGAAGCTTTGCATTAACAACCATGCTAGATTAGCCAAACTTAAAGTCTACTAAAACTAATTTACACGTATGCAAGTAGACAAATAATTTGAAGGGCAGGGGCGAACCCACAACATACCAAAACTTTCATTACTTGTCGATCCCCTCCTTTAAGAGAATCAAGATACTGGAACTTCTCATCTTTCCTGTTGATTACCGCCAAGCACCAATGTGCTTCTTTGTGGATAGGGACAAATATCTAAAATTAATAATGATGATAAGAAATATTGTCAGCATCCCAACTATAATAGGGTAACAATAATTAACACACACACACAAATTACTTTTTCACGTTCAATGAGACTGTATCCCAACTTCCTTTGAGTAGTCCATCTTCTGACTGATTTATAATCATAGCCACTTCCCCCACCTATCAACTGAGATCATATATAAAAAAATTTATCAAAACAAATAGGACGCGTAGAGCAGAAAGAAAGATCCAACACTAAAAGAAAAATATATCAGTCAACTCTAGCAGGAACCTTAATTAAATAGGAAATAAAATAAGTAATATTTATATAGGAATAAATTAATAGTCATTATATAAAGAAGTAGCAATACTGCAATCAAGTCAAAAAACTATGAGAATTTTGGCAGCATGACACCAACATAGCCGTCTAAAACTAAAGGCTAACTGACTTTTACTAATTGTTGACATTTGAAACACCAGGACAGGGGACTATATGTGTAAATACAATAGTCAAAATTCCATCTCTTCTCATTCGGATGATGGTTCTTGAAGAAAGACCCTTTATATAAATATAAAGAAGCAAAGCAAACACTGCAAGAAGTGACAAATAAACTAAGTTAATAATAGTAGCAGGTCTTGCCAATTGTGGTAGTTGCAATACATTGAAGTTCAAATCATACTTAATAATCTAACTTGTTTTATATTTTAAGATATGAATAGTACTTCTTTATAAGTTTAAAAGGTGAACCAGTCTAACCAACAAGGTCTAAACTACCATAAACCTGCTAATGGCAAATTAGCAATATACCCAGAAAGGAAAGGCAAGAAAAAGTATATACCAGTTACATTTTTGTGGACAATAAAAAATTATTCTTTTTTTCAGTTGGCTTCAGTACTTGGAAAGAGCACATCAAATTTCCATCAACGCTCATCATTGCACCAGCATTATCAAATTCACCGCAACAGTTGGGAGCGGAAAATATGGTAACAAGCTGTCTTTCAGCAAAGAATTCATAACCATCCTCCACAACCTGCACAAGCATAACGTCAAGTCATCAACTCCGGTGCAAATTAATTGTTGAAAAAGAGAAAATTATTTTTTTTACCTGATGAGCACGACAAACAAGGTCCAAGTCATGCTTCGCTAAGAACTCTGACATCTTATCAGGGCCAAAGGGGAATGATACTCCTCTATCATTCAATCCCCATCCCTTGACATCATTACTGGGATCTGACCAAAGTAAATCAGAGAGCAAACCTGTGTCAGGTATAGCAGTTGGACGTGGCAGTTTTTGATCTGATCCAAATTGTTAAGATCAGGGGACAGACCACCATAGATGCACAATATCTTATCATCAACAACAGCAGCCACAGGAAGACAGTTGAAACAGTCAGTAAAGGTTTTCCATAGTTTAACATTGAATCGGCACTTACATTCATCATAAAATCCATATATTCTATTGATAGAGGCGCATTCATGGTTTCCCCTAAGAAGAAAAAAGTTATCCGAATACTTAATTTTATAAGCAAGCAAGAGCCATATCGTTTCTAAACTTTGTTTTCCACGGTCCACATAATCCCCTAAAAACAGATAATTTGATTGAGGAGGAAAGCCACCATATTCAAAGAGTCGTAACAAATCACTATACTGCTCATGGATGTCACCTGAAATGCAAACGAGTGTACATTATATATTTTCAGCAAGCACAAATCTTAGTATTAAGTGAACCATAGCAGTCTTGTGTAGCAGAAAATTTAAAAAAATATAAACAAAAAAGCCAGACATTGAAGTGTAAAGTGTAAATAGCTTCACCTTTTATCCAAATCAAAGGTACAAGCCTTAAATTGCACACATTACATATAACATTTTTACAGTTATTGCTACAATTCAATTTGATGTTGTAGAGCTAAATCAAGAGATGAAATCTATAACAAGCACCAAGCACCAAATCAAAACATTTAAAACCTAATCATATCCGTAATAAAATAATAGATCAACATTTATAACGAGCAAAATAAGATAAACAACACTAAATCAAATCACAAATCACAACTAAAGCAAAAAAAATGAGGATTGAAGTTAAAAAATACCATGTAATCAGTAGAGATGAAAGGATCGTTAACTTTACACAATTTATAAAAATAAAAAAAATACAAAAATACAAATGAACAACCAAAAACACCCAAATTACCTAAATCTCTAAATCTTTTTCTCAGATTAGGTCATGTATATAACAAGAAGAAAAGTATTAGCAACAAGTTTAGACACTAAATTAATAAAAAAATAAGGGTTTCGAATTAGAAAAAAACCCAATTTACAAAATTAGGGTTTTGAATTCAAAAATCCTCAACTTTTAAAATTGGTCTTCATGCAGAGAAGACCAGTTTGATTCAAGTAGATACAACACTTACCGAAGTAGAGAGGTTAACTGAAAGAGGCTTAACGGAGAGATTGGGAGCGGAGAGAGGTTCAGAGAGAGAGAGAGAGAGGTTCCAGAGACAGGTTCGAGACAGAGAGGTTCAAGAGAGAGAGAGGTTTGGGAGATTGTGATGGTGAGATGATGGCCGGAGTTCAGAGCGATTGTGAGGGGAGAGAGGTTTGATCGAGAGAGAGAGGTTCGAGAGAGAGGGAGGTTCGAGAGAGAGAGAGGGAGGTTCGAGAGAGTGAGAGAGACTGTTTTTTAGTTTTTAGTTTTGATTTTTTAGTTTTTTGTTTTGATTTTGTATCTGAAGATTAATTTGGGGGGAACCAAAATTTGGTTAAGGGGGGAGAATTTTGGGATGGGGGGGAATTTAGAACTAAAACTGAATGAAAATTTGACTAAGGGGAGAAAGAAAAGGTGGGCGTGAAATTATTTTTTTTAATGAATTTTAGACATCGGTTTAATTATAACCGATGTCTACAAAGAACAAAGACATCACAAAAACACGGGGTGATGTCAATATTTCTTTTGACATCAGTGGCAAAGTTAACCGATGTCTAATGTGTGATGTCTATTAACATTATTCTTGTAGTGCAAGGTGAGAGGAACTAATGGAGAACAAGAGGTTTTAGGTTTTGAAAAAAACTTGAGAAAAGAAGGCATGAAAGTAAGCAATAAGTTAACAATATTATTATGCTTACAGGCTCCCTCATCATGCCAAAATAGTGGATTAAGATTGTGGTGCATGAATATGCTGAAAACTGCAAGATCATGTTACTTATATTTAATATTATATTTTTCATTAAAAAAAAATTATTATCTTCGAGGGTTTTATCCTTAAGTAAATAGTAATATGATGGTACAATAATATTAACAACAAACAATTCCCGAGAGTTTTTCGAATTCATGAATGCGTATCAGAAATTGTTCTATCTTAGGAAACCCACATCTGCTACCCTTCGTGTGCGCACTGGGTAAATCCCACGGGTTCACGCAAGCCTGTAACTACCCTTCGTATGTGCATTGGGTAAACCCCACTGGTTCACGCAATCCTGTAAACCACATGAATCAGGTAAATCACATTTAAGCGACAGGCTCTAGCTCAGGCTCAGGAGGCATAATCATAAATTCTCCTGCAGTTGGATTGGAACCTATGAGCAAGAGGATAGTTATCCCCTCTTTAACTAACTAAGCCTATATAACCATATTTTAGTATTTCTTAGTATTATTCTTATGTCAATATTTCTTAATATTCACTACAAGTAACAAGGCTAAATCCGACCGAAAAAATTGGTCGTATTTAGCTAATTTCGACCGAAAACGGTCATTTTTAACTAAATTCTATCGATTTTGAAACAGTTGTTTTTAAGGGAGTCGGATTTAGGAGTACGGTCATTTTAATACTAAATTCGTCCGGTTAATTATGATCGGATAAATACAACCGATTAAATTTGACCCGATAAATTCGACCAAAAGTGGTAAATTTTAAATTTTCACTTAAAATTTGAAAATCCCGCCCAAAAAAATTGAATTTTCTTAAAAAATTTAAAAGGCCCGCCCATAACTTATTTGACCGTATATAGTTAAAAATATGATTCTAAATTCGAATGTATTCAGTTGAATTAATGAAAACCAGATTTAAAAAAAAAACTCGCCGGAAACCGGAAAATTTCTATATTCCGGTGATCATCAAGAATCCGGCCGCTCGACCAAAATACCATTACAAACAAAGAATAACAACAGAAGATTATCTTGATAACCCAGAAAGAGCAGCAACATCTTGTTAAAAAAACAACAACATCTTTAGACTTGCGCTTTGGTGGACGGCCACGATCACGCTTGAGTAGCACATCTGAGTCTGGCTTCATGTATTGATTCTTGACTAAAATTAGTTCACCGTTCATGCCATCTAGGTTTGGTATTGAGATGCTGAGTAAGCACGTTGTTGTGGCAATTTATTACAATATCATCGGTAATTTAAACGTCATAAACTTCTATAACATAAATGAATAACAACAAAATGTTAACATAACCAGCTTTGGTGGCTCGAACAATCCGATGATTACAATTATTGAACACTGAAACCATATATTTTTTTTGCTAAGCATTTGATCAAACACCTTAAATGAGCTAACAATATTGATGAAATTTACTTTATTAATGTTATCATTGCAGCAGTTTTGCCGTGTCTACTTCCACATGATTATACAGAGAGAAAGAGAGCGAGGGAGCAAGGGAGGGAGGGAGAGAGGGCGAGAGGGCGAGAGAGTGAGAACGAGCGAGAGGGGGAGGGAGGGAGAGATATAGGCAATATAGATTTATAAAATCTAAGATTATACAAAAAAATAATTGGATACAGAGGTGAAGAAGGGATGGCGTGCAAGATGTTATATAAGAATTAAAATGTAGGGCTTTGAACTTTGGGTTTGTTAAGCTTTAAACTGGGTTACAATTTGGGCCTGCTTGGGTGAATGAGTTATTGGTCTATAATGATTTCTAAGTAAATAAAAAGGAAAATGAATAAATTAATTTAGTTTTAAGTTATTTATTTATGAAAAATAAAAAATTATTAATTTAAATTGTGAAATTGGCCGAGTGGTAAAGAATGAGGTGAAAATAAATATGAGGAGGTGAATGGATTCAATTACACATAAATAATGTGCATTGTAACTAGACCCGGCCAATAATTTTGATACACGGATAATAAAGTACACAAACACAAAAAAATACAAACATAATTTATATCGGGTTTGGTTTTTCAAAACAAGTATACGTCACATGACCAAGTAAATAGAATAAAAAATTATATAATTTTTAATCACACACAACTAATGAGCTACTCCATTTTTTATCACTGATTCATTATAACTAAACGCAAAATCACTAAAACTTTATCATAAATCATTGATTTACACAAATTATTTACCAACTCTTTTGAGATTGAATTAAAATACTATTTTATATTACACAAATTACTAAAATACCGGTTAATGCTAAAATAACTAATTTATTTTACAAAAATCACTAATAAGTGATTTAAAATCACTAATTAATTTTGTAAAAATCACTAAAAATTGATACAAAGTTATTACATATTAAACACATCGATTACAACATAAATGCCTATCTCACAATTATCACCTTAATCAGTTCATCACTATGACTATGTAAACGCAATAATGTCAAACATAAATCAATAAATTTAACTATTAATACAGTAATTATTATGTGTAGAGAAATTTGAAAGTTTCCTTTATCATATAATTTTTTTGAAAGAACAAACCTTTATTTACAACTCAATATTTTATTAAAAACTTGGAATGGTAATTGTGGTTTATTTTAATATAAATTTCATCAATAACAATATGCAGTTCAATTTGGGATTATGTTTTAATATACCTTATTTGTTTAAATAATCAAGCTCTAATAATTAGAATTTTTTAAAATTTTTTGTATTATGTTTTTTTTTAAACTATTTTAACACCGGTACGGTTGAATCATCCAATATTTATTTTGAATTGGAGAAACATTATAGGATTATGATCTTAGACACTAAACTGTAATTGCTATAAAGTCTAGGAAATGAACTTTGGAAATATATATTTTTTGCATACAATCCTAACCTTTCAAAATAAACACATATAGGGCTGTAAACGAACCGAGTCGAGTCAAATTTTTCCTTAATGACTTCGAGTTCGATTTTTTTCTTAACGAGTCCAGCCGAGTTCGAAAAGTTTAATGATCAGATTTTAATGTTTGAACTCGAGTTCTTTAACAACCGAGTCGAGTTCGAAGATTATGGTAAGTCTGTGGATTCCAGGGGTTTAAAACATTCTAATATCACCATGAGGATGAGTGGCAAGTATAAATCTCTTTAAGCCTTATTGAAATGTGCATTTTTCATTTCTCATAAAGTCAGTAGTACAATAATAAAAATTATCATAATTAAATTTGTATGAATAAGGAATCCTGCAAGGTGAAAGATGATATAGTAAGTTAACATGTTAGAACTAGTTAAGGCTGGTGAATGTATTTATAACGCATGTGAACACGCATTAGCTAAACAATAAAAGTACATGCAAGGTCCACAGAAGAATTCATATGAACTCTTTAGCTTCCATTAAAATGCCAAAGAGTAGCTTCTGACTGTGTTCTTGCTGATCCCAACCCTGAGTGTACAAAATTACAAAATTGGACAAAAAAATAAATCTTTCTCATCAACAATCCTGCTGACTTCCATTTCACCATATGATGGGAATCTTCTTAGGCAATATTTAAACATTAAATGAAACAAAAAAAGATGTTATTTTAAACTTTAAAGTCTAAACCCTCTTGTAAAATCATACAGAAATTGTTCATAACTAAAGAATTCATCAAAATAGATAAACAACAGCGACAACATCAAAGATTTAACTTCAACCTACTTTCCAAAAGTATAAAAATAAGGTTTAACTTCGATCATAGAGTGTAGAAGATGAATGAGTGCTACACGCAAAGAACAGCTGCACCTATTGCACATTAATGTTTGGATTACGGGATCCTGTTATAACATCATATCAGACAAGATAAACTGTTCCCATATTAAACAGAATGTAACAAGTTCAACAATTTTTAATTATCCGGAACTGATACTACTGTGAGAAAATGGAAAGTTTGAGGCATATTTTATATATGTGCTTGATATGATTTCCGGAAACTAACACTTGGAGATTGTTCCTTGACATGAGGACCTAAACTTTCATATTTGGATCTAAGATATTTTCTTAGTGGAATCCATGAATATATTGAGACAAAGTTGCTTGTTTGAAATCGGTTATGGGGATTTTGTCCCACATTGGTATTATAAAAGAAAGATATTGAGTTTATATAGTATCTTGTGTTAGTGTTGTTTACAACTACTAGCATAAGTGGAATGCTTGTGGCCTAGTGCTAGTGAGAACTCTTATATTTTTTCTTTTCTATTACAAGTTTAATTATTTATATTGATTATTTAATTATTAATATAAAATATATTGAGTAAGAATTATTTTAATCATACTCTGAATATATTTTGTAATATTAATTTTAATTAATCAGGATATAATATAAATAATAAGGAAAACCCATTTTGTTTATTTTTTTCTGTTTTGATACTTGGTGTACCACATCGAGTAAAATAGAAGAACAACAACTTGAGATGCCTATATATTGAGAGGTATACTTGAGATTAAAAGGACACAATTCTCGATGCCTACCTCGCAAACATATATGAGTTGCATATGTTTTTTTTGGCAAACTGATGTGCGAGTCGCCGTTGATCATTGTTGGTTCTGTGGCCGAATTGATCAGTTATTGTTTTATCCTCGAAGCGATATTGCTGCATTCCATCACAGCTTAAGTGGGGGCAATAATCTCTTCAAGAACAGTCCTCTTGAAGGGTTTGGCGACTTAGCTGTTGTGTTCTTCTTCTTATCAGAATTTGGAAAGTGATAAGAGATAAGTTTTCTTTACTTTCTTTGTCAATTACAGTCTTTATCGTTTGTTATTGCCTTCGTGTTTTATTTCGTTAGTTGGTTATTTGCCATGTTCTTGTTATTATATATATAACTGCCCATTGTTGCTGTGTAGTTAGAATTATACCCAACAATCTTGAACAGATTATCTGTGTTATATATTAATTAGCAAGATGGTTAACGAAACTGCTGATGTTCCTAAAATTGTTGAGACTGGTTCTGGTTCTGTTGGTACTACTACCATTGACTGGACCACGTACCGTTTTCCCCAGCCAATAGATTTATCGGGGATGCCTGATAAATTCGGTGGTGGAGTTTCTTTTTCTCGTCGGTAGAAAAAGAAGAAGCTCTGGTTAACGGTTAAGGGTCTATTGGTAGTAGTACAGTATGATCCTCCTGGATTGGATCAAGAGAAAGTTGAATATGTTAAGGTTTATGCTTTATGGGCTGAGAAGGATGGGGTGGCTAGGGCAGCCAATTTTGGCATCCTTGGAGAACACCTTGTTCGATATTTATTCATCAGATGCCTATACTGCTAAAGTCTTATGGGATAAGCTGGACCAAACCCATAATACTGATTCTCAAGGATTTGAGAAGTATTATGTGGCTAGGTTTCTTGATTTTAAGCTGGTGGATGGAAAATCCATGACTGAACAGGTTCATGAGTTTGAGATGTTAGTTCATGATTTGGGTGAGTCCGGTATGGTCTTGCTTGAGAAGTTTCGAGTGATGTCTGTGATTGAAAAGCTCCCTAAGTCTTGGGAAGAGTTTGCTCTCTCCCTGAAAAGACAGAAAGGAGAGATCACATGGACTAACTTGATGTTGGACATCTCAGTACAGGAGCAGCACAAGTCCAAATAGGGACATGTGTTGCTTGTGGAACATGGGAGTTCGAAGGTATATGTAGTTACTGTAGGACAGAAAAGAAAGGTAGTCACTAGGAAGGCTAACACTAAACCTGACAAGAACAAGGCTAAGAAACCAAAGGCGAACAAACCATGTTGGTCTTGTGGACGGGTTGGTCATTGGAGCAAGGACTGTCCAAGTAAGAAATCTAAGAAAGCTGGAGTGGTAGCTCAAGCAAATATTGTGCTTGGACTTGGAACCACGAGTGGGCCAGTAGCTAACATGGTCATTGGTGAGGTTCTTGCCTCTGGAACCGATGACGGGTATGTTACTTACAACCCTGTACTACTTTTCACTTATCTGTCACATAAGTGGTTGATTGATACTAGAGCTAATGTACATATTTGTGCTGATATTAGCTTGTTTGTATCTTATCAACAGAGTCATAGAGTGACAGTGACGATCGGGAATGCTAGTGCTACACAAGTGCTTGGAATAGGAAACGTGGACCTGAAGTTTGCTTTTGGGCGGATTCTTTCTCTCACTAGAGTGTATCATGTTCCCTCTATTCGTAGAAATATTATAAGTGGAAGTTGTTTAGTTAAAAATGGCTTTGAACTTTCTTTGAAGTGTAATAAAGTAGTTATTACTCATACTGGTACATTCTTTGGCAAGGGTTACTTGTTTGATGGTTTGTTTTTAATAAATGTTGAACCCGTTTTGGGTGGTTTAATTAATGATAGTGTTGCACCTTCTGTTAATTGTGTAGAATCATCTGATTTGTGGCACTTACGACTTGGTCATTTAAATTTTGCTGCTCTAAAGAATATGATGAATTTAGAGTTGATTCCAAAGTACGCCATTGATAAGAAATCTAAGTGTCAAGTGTGTGTAACTGCTAAACAAACAAGGAAACCTTTTTATAATGTTGTTAGGGATTCATACTTGTTAGATTTAGTGCACTCAGACATATGTGAATTTGGTGGTGTGTTGACTAAGGATCACTGTAGATATTTCATTGTAGTAGATATTGTTATGTTTATTTGCTTAAACATAAGGATGAAACACTAGATAAATTCATTATGTATAAAAATGAAGCTGAAACACAAACTGGAAAAGTACTTAAATGTTTGAGGTCTGATAGAGGTGGTGAGTATACGAGTACCTTGTTTAATGAATTTTGCGCAAGCAATGGTATAGTTCATGAGGTTACTCCACCATACACACCTGAGTCTAATGGGGTGGCCGAACGAAAGAACAGAACTTTTAAATACATGATTAACAGTATGCTTATTATTTCTGGGTTACCTAAGTACATGTGGGGAGAGGCTCTGAATACGGCTTTACATATTCTGAATAGGGTCCCTCTGAAACATATGGACAAGACACCATATGAATTATGGAGAAAGTGTAGGACAAGTTTGAGTTATCTTCGTGTGTGGGGGTGCCTTCCTAAGGTGCTTTTCCCTGAACACACGAGAAAGAAACTGTGTCCGAAAACTGTTGATTGTATCTTTCTGGGCTATCTTGAAACCATAACTGCTATGAGATTTTTAGTATTAAAATCTGACATAGATGGTATTGTGGCGAATACAATAGTTGAGTTTCGTGATGTAACTTTCTTTGAGGAAGTATTCCCAATGAAGACTGGTATATCTTTGGGTAGTTCTGAGGATGATCCCACTCACACATCAAGTTCTATTCCTGCATGTGGAAAAGATGACAAATGTGGGGGTGGATCCTGGTAGTAGCTCTACTCCTAACAAAGTAGAGGAACCTAGAAGGAATAAGCGTGCAAAGGTAGTCAAGGACTTTGGAAGTGACTTTATCACTTACAATGTCAAGGATGAGTCTTTAACTTTCCGTCAAGCCAAGGATTCTTCGGAGTAAAGGCATTGGAAAGGCGCTATAAAGAGTGAAATTGACTCAATTGTTTCAAACCTCCAGGGTGTTCTACTATTGGATGTAAATGGATCTTCAAGAGGAAGCTTAACCCTGATGGCTCAATAAATAAGTACAAGGCTAGGCTAGTTGCTAAGGGCTTTAGGCAAAGGGAAGGCATTGATTATTTTGATACATATTCTCCAGTTGTCCGAATGACAACAATCAGAATGCTTATTGCATTAGCTTCTGTACATGGTCTTATCATCCATCAAATGGATGTAAAGACAGCTTTTCTTCATGGTGACCTTGAAGAAGAGATTTATATAGATCATCCTGAGGGATTTGTTGCTTCTGGTAATGAGAAGAAAGTATGTAGACCAGTCAAGTCCATCTATGGCCTTAAACAAGCACCTATAGACTGGCATAAAAAGTTTGATAAAACTGTTTTAGACTTCAAATTTTTTAGTTAATGAAAGTGACAAGTGTGTCTACTATAAGGTTAGAGGTAATGATTGTGTGATCGTGTGCTTGTATGTAGATGATATCTTGTTATTTAGAACCAATATTGAGATTATTAACGAGACAAAGAGTTTCTTGAAGATGCACTTTGAGATGAAGGATATGGGTGAAGCTAGTGTGATTCTTGGGATCAAGTTGACTCAGTCAACTGATGGAATAACTTTGTCACAGTCTCATTATATAGAGAAATCTATACTTGAGAAGTATGGTTATTCAAATTGTAGAATCACTAGTACACTATATGATTAAAAAGTTGCCTTAGTCAAGAATAGTTCAGGAGTTCCTGTGTCTCAGTTAAGGTATTCTTAGATTATTGGGAGTTTGCAATATCTTGCTAATCTGACTAGGCCAGATATTTCTTATTATGTGTCTAAGTTGGCTAGATATATAAGCTGTCCAAACAAGACTCATTGGGAGGTACCGGATAGAGTTCTTAGATATCTGAAGGGGACTATTTCCCTTGGCTTGCATTACCGGAGATTTCCGGGTGTACTCGAGGGGTACAGTGATGCACGTTGGATAGCTAAGAAATCTGGTTCCAATAGAGTGATTAGATATGTGTTTACCCTTGTGGGTGGAGCAGTGTCCTGAAAGTCTTCTAGACAGACTTTGATTACTCGGTCTACTTTTGAGGCTGAGTTATGTGTACTTGATGCCACGGGGACGGAGGCTGAATGGTTACATGGACTCATGAGTATGTTACCTGTAGTAAGCAAGCCGTTTCTGCCATTTCTGTTCATTGTGATAGCCGTACAACTATCAACAAAGTCAGAAGTGTAAAGTATAATGCTAAACAAAGAGACACATCCAAGTTAGACTAAAGTCTATAAGGGGTCTTGTGTCTGATAGGATTATTGGTATAGAGTTCATAGGAACTCAAGATAATATAGCCGATCCGCTGACTAAAGGGATTGAGCATGCTATAGTCCTTAAGTTGGGGTTGGGGATGGGACTTGTAACCCACCATAATTCATCAACACCGGGAACCCAATACACCTGAGAGGAGATCCCTCGAAGTATATTCAATGTGGTAATAACAAGTTGTAAGGATGAATTAGTAGTACCTCTACCATATACATTTAGATACTTATGTATCTGAGTCTATTCCCTATAAACCTTAAGAGGTACTTGAACTGCTAGTTAGCAAGAGTTATTTGAACTCTGAATGGGGTCAAGTCATTTGACGAGATGATAGCAGTACATCTCTGGAGATGCCCAGCTAAGCGAATGTAATTGTGTGGTCGTAATTAGAGGAAAGGGTTATTCCTCGAAACATTCGACGAACATGATCGAGCATGACCATTAATGTCTCAAAGCCGTAGATTGGCACAATAGCCTTTGACTTGTCATCGTCTATGGAGTGTGGTTACACCCAACAGATAAAAAATTCAAGGTGAAACATTCCATCTGTATCCGGTAGCCATCGATGTAGAGGACTTAGGAGGGTTCAAACCCGGGAGGGTACAGACTCTGAAAAGAAAGTCATGATAAAATCTGGTATGCAATTTAATTATGGATTTGTGGGGGATTGTTAGAAAATGGAAAGTTTGAGGCATATTTTATATATGTTCTTGATATGATTTCCGGAAACTAACACTTGGAGGTTGTTCCTTGACATGAGGACTTAAACTTTCATATTTGGATCTAAGATATTTTCTTAGTGGAATCCATAAATATATTGAGACAAAGTTGCTTGTTTGAAATGGGTTATGGGGATTTTGTCCCACATTGGTATTGTAAAAGAAAGATATTGAGATTATATAGCATCTTGTGTTAGTGTTGTTTATAACTACTAGCATAAGTGGAATGCTTGTGTGGCCTAGTGCTAGTGGGAACTCTTATATTTTTCTTTTTTATTACAAGTTTAATTATTTATATTGATTATTTAATTATTAATATAAAATATATTAAGTAAGGATTATTTTAATCATACTCTGAATATATTTTGTAATATTAATTTTAATTAATCAGGATATAATATAAATAATAAGGAAAACCCATTTTGTTTACTTTTTTCTGTTTTGTTACTTGGTGTACTACATCGAGTAAAATAGAAGAAGAGCAACTTGAGTTGCCAATATATTGAGAGGTATACATGAGATTAAAAGGACACAAGTCTCGGTGCCTACCTCGCAAACATATATGAGTTGCATAGGTTTTTTGGGCAAACTAAGGTGCGAGTCGCCGTTGATCATTATTGGTTATGTGGCCAGATTGATCTGTTGTTGTTTTATCCTGGAAGCGATATTGCTGCATTCCATCACAGCTTAAGTGGGGGGCAATAATCTCTTCAAGAACAGTCAAGTCCTCTTGAAGGGTTTGGCGACTCAGCTGTTGTGTTCTTCTTCTTATCAGAATTTGGAAAGCGATAAGAGATAAGTTGTCTTTACTTTCTTTGTCAATTACAGTCTTTATAATTTGTTATTGCCTTCGTGTTTTATTTCATTAGTTGGTTATTTGTCATGTTCTTGTTATTATATATATAACTGCCCATTGTTGCTGTGTAGTTAGAATTATACCCAACAACTACTACGACTATCAGAAGGGAAAAAATTTATACACGAATTTAACAAAATCAAATATCAACCTTGGTCAATGTATTCAAAGACAAAAACTGAACTTAACTAATTACACTTTCTAACTAGGTATACTCGGATACTAACAAGTTCCTTAATATACAAATTTTAATTGTAGCTCTTTTTTCAAATAAAGATAAGTGTATGATAAATTCAAATAAAAATAAGGATATTTTACCCTTATATACAAGTTACAAGTTAAATAATGACAAAAACAATGAACCAAGCACTTCATGTACAAAATTAAACGTACATTTGGAGCAACATAGGTGATCATAATCAATTTTATCCCAAACAAGTACCTCAAATATACTCACCTAGGTCAACACGTAGCTCTTGAATTACTTCTCGTAAGAGCCCTTTACATTCCAACTAGTCAGAATCCTTATAAAACCTTGACATTCCAAATAAAATATTTTATCATTAAATTCAAAATAAAAAATATATTACACAATAAATCAAACAAATAAACATACACATATACATTTAACCTGTAATGTAAGAACAAACTACATAGAGCCATTTAGTTCAAATCGCAGAAGTTTAAATCGCTCGACCAGAGAGGGAAGCTTACGAATACAGTTAAATACAAAATTTGAAGTATATATGACATGAGGTGATTTATCAGCAACTAAAATCAATGAACAAAAATACTTTTATTGAACTTAAATTCAAAACCGAATTCAAAATTTTTAAACAAATTCAAAAATTTTAAACAGGGATGATCTAAACAAATTAGAAATACATATCGGCAAATTAAATCGAACGAAATGAGGTGAGCAAAGTAGAAGCCAACAATCGTAAATGAAGTACCTAAGAGCTTGACTCCCAAAATCAAAAACCCTAAAATTGGGAAACATTAATCTATTAAAGAAGCAAGGATGAACAACATTGATGGTTACGTATGTAGATCGAGGCATAAATTGATTATAATCGATTATAATGTTAAATATATAAGATAGATTAAATCTCAATGAAGATGAACCATCTTGATATCACACTGAGAGACGGCAAAGAATAATACCCGATGAAATAATAAAGCACCAATCAAAGCCCCCAGAACTAGAAGAACTTCAACTCCAATTAAAGAAACCCCAATCGAAACCCCAAATCTTGAATCCTGAAATCAATAATTTGAAAATCCCAAATCAAACCTAATTATAATTAGCACCATTGATATATGAGTTGGAGATGTGTATTTGTACTGAACACTTTCCTTATGTTTCTTACGGTTACATGTGCGGTAGTATTTTTTTTATTGAGTACAGGAAATAGAGAACTTCTTACTTGTGTCCTCCAGGGATGTATCTTTATACTACGAGGAAATTTTGTATTTTATACTGAAATATCTCTGATATGATCGTGATGTTTCGGATTACATGGAAGAGGATACTGACAATGAAATTTTGGTATTTTCTGTATGCTTCGCGTTTCTTGTGTAATAATATTGATGCATTCTATGTGCTACTTAAATTTATCTACTTTTAAGTACTTGTAGCGATAACAATTGTGAATATATAGATGATGTGGATGCTTGAAAGTGCGGAGGGCAGTTGCGAAATTTTTAGTAGCTTTAATTATTTCTAGTCCCGAGATGCTCCAAAGCTATTTGTGGAGGTAATGTCAATTGTTAGATGACTTCAAACTCAGGTCACTACAAGAAATATGTCCATTTGCGACGATCAGCTTGCGACGGAAAATTTTTTCGCGCAACTTTATGACGGAAAGGTAGAAGTCGTCGTAAACACTTGAGATGGAACAAAACTGACGTCGTAAGTATAGTATTTTATTAATAAACAGGTTCTGTACAATTTAAAGAAAAAGAAAAAAAGCACTGTAAAGAGAAACGACGTCATTTTGAATTTTGGACGGAACTGGTTTCCGTTGCAAGTTTTATATTTTACTATTTAATTATAATTTAAATTAAATGAATAGAAAGGTTGTTTGCATGTGCAAGAGAAAATGATAACGTTTGTACCTAATTTACGACGGAATGGTCATCGTAAATATCTTACAACGAAACTGCGTCGTAAGTTTCCGTACCTAATTTACGACGGAAAGGTCGTCGTAAACAGCTTACGACGGAAATGCGTCGCAAGTTCCCCCACCAACCATAATTAATGCCACCTTCTGATATTTATAGGAGGATTTAAAATAATATTTATTAAGAAAACTTCCGACAAAATCAGTCGCCATCGTAAGTAAACCTATGTAAAATGCTACTACCTCTTTTTTTCTTTCTCATTCTTTCCCCTCTTCTTTTAATACAAAAATACATCATATGTAAAATGACATAACAACTAACGTCGGCAACATTCATCAATGTAAGAACTCCATTCTACACTTATATATTTAATTTGTATGCGTGTATCTATGTGATTTATATTTAAATTTATTTCATGTTTAACTTATTATGTGTGCATACATATGTAGCTTATTTGCAATTTATTTTTAGATTTGTAGATGTCTTATGATACTAGTTGGATCTCCAAAAGAACTATTCCCGGTGGTTATGATTTTACGGAAGAATAGATCAAAGGTGTTGATTTTTTTTTTAAAATTTACAAGAGAAAATAGTAAGGAACCCAATGATCTGGAACTTTTAATTAGATGTCCATGTAATACATGTAAAAATTAACTCATCCAACTTATTCTCGATGTCGAGTTCCACTTATATGCAACCGGTTTTCTTGAAACTTACACCATATGTAAATATCATGAAAAACTGATTGGTTCAAGAAATGAAGAAATGAATGATCATGAAGATGTGTTTGATGAATTTGAAATGGTGAGAGATGCCTTTAGAGAGGGAGATTTTGGAGAGGAAAATAGCAACCACGAGGACCCGAATGAGCAAGCATCTAAATTTTTGAACAATGTGAATGATGTCGGGGAGCCGATATATCCAGGAAACTTGAAGTACAGGCAATTGAAGTTTGTCACAAAATTACTCCATTGGAAGAATAAAAATAAATGTAGTGATAAGGCCTTTGATGAGTTGCTCTTTTTACTAGGAGACGTGTTTTTGGAGGGGCATAAGGTATGTTCTAATTATTATGCTGTCAAGAAGATGGTCACGAAGTTGAGCTTGGGATATGAAAAAATACATGCATGTGAGGATGATTGCATGTTATTCTATGGTGAAGATAAAGATTTGGAAAATTTTAAGTACTTTGAGTTGAGACGTTACAAAGATGTGACTAACGGCGGGAGCGATACAATTTCGAGAAAGGACTTAAGATATTTCAAAATCACTCCTCGTCTACAATATTTGTACATGTCTACTCGCACATCCCAGTATATGAAGTATCACAATAACAGAATTGTGACCGAAGGAGTCCTTAGTCACCCTGCAGATGGAGAAGAATGGAAGGAATTTGACAAGAACTATGCGAATGTTGCAGCCGAGATTCGTAATGTTAGACTTGGTCTTGCAACTAATGGATTTCCCCCGTACAGCAACACTACTTCTACTGTATACTCTGTTTGTCCTGTTGTATTACTAGTATACAATCTTCCGCATACCATGTTTATGAAATATCCATACATGTTCATGGCACTACTAGTACCTGGGCCGAATGATCCTGTGAGAAATCTGAATGTCTATCTCAAGCCTATGATTGATGAGTTGATTAACTTGTGGCAAGTTGGTGTGCATACATTTGATGCTTCTACGAAGACTAATTTCATGACTTGTTATGGACAATTAGTGACTTTCCAGGATTGGGTATGGTTAGTGGGTGGTCAACCCATGGTAAGATGGCTTGTCATATTTGTATGGGTGAAGTCAAAGCTAATCAACTACCAGTTGATTACATACAGGGTTCTTGGAAAAATATCGAGGAAGACGACAAAAAGGGCTCATTGTTCGTAATATGTGTGCCAGTATCACTTTTCCACCACCTATGAAACCACATAGAAAAGAAAGGGCAATTGGGTTTGGGGATTCACACAATTGGACGCATGTCACTAGCTTTTTCAACTTGCCATATTGGGATTCATTGTGTTTGCATCACTGTATTGATGTCATGCACACAGAGAAAAATGTGTTTGATAATATATTTCATACAATTATCAAGGGTTTGAAGACAAAGGATACCACAAAGTCCAGAGATGATTTGAAAGCAATGGGAATTATGCAAGAGTTATGGATGAATGGTAAATACAATCCTAAAACAAGATACGAACTCTCCAAAGGTATGAAGCCACATGATTGTCACATATTTATGCAGAAGTTGTTACCTTCTACATTTCGTGAACTTCTTCCGGATGATATACATAAAGTACTTTGTGACCTTAAAAAAATTTCAAAGATTTGTGCTCAACTACATTGCTGGCATCAGATTTGAGAAAAATGGAAAAAAAACATAGATGGGATCATTTGTACTTTAGAGACTAAATTCTTTCCATCACTATTTGGCCCAATGGAGCATTTTCTCGTTCCTTTTCCCGAAGAGTGCATGCTTGCAGGTCTTGTCCAGTCATGGTGGATATATAATATTGAAAGACTAAAATGCAGAATGAAACAAAAAGTAGGGAACAAAGCATGAGTTGAAGGTTCCATTGCTGAAAAGTATGTACATAAAGAGTTGAAACATTTTTGTTCCATGTACTTCAAGTCTGCAGTTGAGACAACTCACAACTTGCTAGGTCGTAATGTGGTAGATGATTGTTAGATATATTTGATAATGTCATGTGTAATATGATTTGTGTTTAGTTTTCAGATCTTACTTAACAGGACAAATCAGTACTTAACTGGAAATCAGCACTAATACTGAAGACAGAACTTAAGATATCAGAACTTAAGTTATCAGAACTTAAGTTATCAGAAGATATTTATCAGGAGATAATATCAGGACTTAAGATGACTTTCAGATAAGGCAGGCGGCTGATTGAAAGGAAAGAAGATCGAGACTAAGGAATAAAGAATTATGCATGAAGAAAGAATTCTATGAAGAATTGAACACTTGGAAGAAAAGATAACTGGTTGATATATTTTAGGAAGCAGAATTGTTAGATATATTTGATAATGTCATGTCTAATATGATTTGTGTTTAGTTTTCCGATCTTACTTAAACAGGACAAATCAGTACTTAACTGAAATCAGCACTTATACTGAAGTCAGAACTTAAGTTATCAGTACTTAAGGTTCAGGAGATACTTATCAGGAGATAATATCAGGACTTAAAGGAAACTTTTAGATAAGGAAGGCGGCTGATTGAAAGGAAAAAAGGTCAAGACAAACGTAAGAAGAGATTTGCATGAAGAAGGAATTCTGTGAAGAATGGAATACTTGGAAGAAAAGATAACTGATTGATATATTTTAAGAAGTAGAATTATATTACATATCAATTAGTGATTATCTTGTAACTGTGTAGTATATAAACACAGACATAGGGTTTACACTATATCTGTTATCATTATCGAGAATATTATTCATTGTAACCCTAACAGCTCTCTTGATATTTGTTCATCACTGAGAGAGGACAGCTCTACATTGTAACAGAGTTTAATAAAGTTTGTTTTCTATTACTTGTGTTCTTTGAATTCGATTTCATTGTGCTATACACTGTATTCAACCCCCTTCTACAGTGTGTGTGACCTAACAAGAATTTTATTTCATATCAGTTAGAATTTATCTTGTAACTGTGTAGTATATAAACACAGGCATAGGGTTTACACTATAAGTGTTATCATTATCGAAGTTATTATTCTTTGTAACCCTAGCAGCTCTCGTGATAATTTGTTCATCACTGAAAAAGGACAGTTCTATATTGTAATAGAGTTTATTGTGTTGAATAAAATCTGTTTTTTGTTACTTGAGTTCTTATATTCGATTTAATTGTAGTAAACACTATATTCAACCCCCTTCTATAGTGTGTGTGACCTAACAAGTGGTATCAAAGCTGATCTGTTAACACACATACAGTTTAAGATCCAGAAACAATCATGTCTGAAGAAGAAACTCCAACCAAGCCCACCAAAACTGAAGAACCTCCAAAAACCATAACCCATAGTCGATATGAGACTATAAGAGTTCCCATGTTGAAACCTTCAGAGTATTCCATATGGAAAGTGAAGATGGCTATGTTTCTGGAAGCTACAGATCCAAAATATCTTGACAGGATTAATAAAGGATCACATGTGCCAACCAAACCCTCTGTGGAAGTTGCATGTTAGCCAGCAAAGTTTGTACCAAAGGAGAAAAATGATTACACTACTGAAGATATCTCATCGATTGTAAAGGATGCAAAGGTAAGACACTTGCTGCATAGTGCCATTGATAATGTCATGTTAAACAGGGTAATTAAATGCAAGACTGCAAAAGAGATATGGGATGCTTTGGAAACAAGGTGTCAGGGAACTGATTCAATCAAGAAGAATAGGAAGACTATACTCACTCAAGAATATGAGCACTTTGACTCAAAGCCTGGTGAGTCATTAACTGATTTATATGACATATTTGTCAAACTCTTGAATGATTTGTCACTAGTTGACAAAGAGTACGATATTGAAGATTCAAATCTTAAATTCATGTTAGCACTTCCCGAAAGATGGGATTTGAAGGCCATAATAATAAGAGACAACTATAATCTTGATGAAACAACTCTTGATGAAATTTATGGGATGCTCAAGACTCATGAACTTGAGATGGAACAAAGAAGGAAGAGGGATGGAAAAAAGTCAAGGACAATTGCATTTGTGGCTGAGGAGGAAAGTCCCAAAGTTCCTGCCCTAAAGAAAGGAAAGGGAAAAGCTCTCATCACAAAGTCTGATACTGAGTCATTAAGTTCTGATAGTGATGATGACTCAAAAACTGAAAGTATACCTGAGATAGACCCTGATGAAGAGATGATGAAGCTGTGTTCTCTTATGGTGAAAGAATCACAAAGATTGCATACAGGAAATTCAGGAGAAAAAAGAACTTTTCCAGGAAAGGTGCAAGTTCTGAAAAGAAAGGTTTCAGAAATTCTGAAGGCAAAGGAGGAAAGTCTGACAGAGGAGATTACTCAAATGTTAAATGCTACAACTGTGGTGAGAAAGGCCACATATCTCCTGATTGCAGAAAAGGGAAGAGTTACAAAGGAAAGGCTCTTGTCACAAAGAAGAAAAGCTGGTCAGATGCTTCAGATTCTGAGGATGAGGAAAACTATGCCTTGATGGCAAATGCTGATAGCAGTTCTGATACTGCTGACTTAAAGGTACCTCAAACTACTTATGTCTTTCATACTGATGATATTACTGAGTTGAGAAGATATCTTAAAACCATGGTCATTAGTTATAAAGATCAAACTTTAACATGTGAAAGATTAAATTCTGAAAATCTTGCTTATAAAAAGAGGAATGATTATTTAGAAAAATAGTTAGTCATGTTCCATCAAACTCAGAAAGATAGAGATGATGCCTTTTATGTTAGGGATGAAGTGCTAAAAATGAATGAATCTCTTAAAACTGAGTTAGAAAAGGAAAGAAAGATTATCAGGACTTGGACTAACTCAGAAAATTTGAAGGCAAAGGAGGGAAGTCTGACAGAGGAGATTACATAAATGTCAAATGCTACAACTGTGGTGAGAAAGGCCACATATCTCCTAATTGCAAGAAAGTGAAGAGTGACAAAGGCAAGGCTCTTGTCACAAAGAAGAAAAGCTGGACAGACACTTCAGATTCCGAAAGTGAGGAGAACTATGCCTTGATGGCAAATGATGATATTGTAAATGCTGATAGCAGTCCTGAAGCTACCGAGTTAAAGGTACCTCAAACTACTTATGCCTTTCATACTGATGATATTAATGAGTTGAGAAGATATCTTAAAACCATGTGCATTAGCTATAGAGATCAAACTTTAACATGTGAAAGATTAACTTCTGAAAATCTTGCTTGTAAAAAGAGGAATGATTATTTAGAAAAAGAGTTAGTCATATTCCATCAAACTCAGAAAGATAGAGATGATGCTTTCTATGTTAGGGATGAAGTACTTAAAATTAATGAATCTCTAAAAACTGAGTTAAAAAAGAAAAGAGAGATTATCAGGACTTGGACTAACTCTGGCAGAACAACTCAGAATTTGTTAAGTAGTGGAAACTGGAAAGAGGGCTTAGGTTATGGAGATGATAAGAATGATAAAGGAACTCTAGAAATTAAGCCTATAGTTGTTAAACAAAAGCCAAAGTTAAAACCTGTTAAGTTTGTTGCTGTAAATTCTGATACTGAGAAATCAGAAGTTAAAGAGGAATTAACTTCTGACAAACTAAAACAGGAAAAGAAAACTGAAGTTATCATAGGGTTAATGACAAAGAAGCAGCTTAAGCATAAGCAGAAAGATGTAAAGAATATAAACAAGGTAAAGTCACCTAGGAAAAATAGGAATGGAAAGGAAGGTGTGAATAAAAGCAATGATTATAAGCCTGTTCCTAATGTTCCTAGAAAAACATGTCATAACTGTGGAAACTCTAATCATCTGGCTTCTTTTTGCAGGAAGAATAAGAACATAAACTCCTTACCTTCAAAGTCAGGAGTTAAGAGTCATTCTGTTAGATATAAGCCATAAAATCCTTGTTTTCATTGTGGTAGTTTATGGCATTCCATTTATACTTGTAAGGAATATCATAGTTTGTACTATGATTATTGTCAAATAAAACCTTCTGTAAAGAAAGTTAGCATTATTCCTTCTAGTGTAAGTTCTGATGCAAAGTCTAATATTGCAAATTCTAATAAGAAAAATATTAACATAAACTCTGATGCTAAATCCGCTGCAAATGTTAACAAACTTAAAAAGGCCGAATGATCCAAGCAAGTCTGGGTCCTTAAAACTAATCATTAGTGGTCTTTGTGATTGCAGGGCAACAGGAAAAACATCCTAGTTCTGGACAGTGGATGTTCAGGACATATGACTGGAAATAAAGCCCTGCTATCAGACTTTGTGGAGAAAGCTTGCCCAGGTGGTTCTGCAATCTGTCTGTTGAGTAGAGCATCAATTGAAGAAAGCTGGGATTGGCACAAGAAACTCTCTCATCTAAATTTTAACAATATAAATGAAATAGTCAAGAAAGATCTTGTGAGAGGACTGCCAAAATCAGTATTTGCTCCTGATGTCCTTTGTGATTCATGTTAGAAGGCAAAACAAAGAAAATCTTCATTCAAGAGCAAGACTGAATCATCAATTCTTGAGCCTTATCACCTACTACATGTTGATCTATTTGGTCCAGTGAATGTCATGTCTATTGCAAAGAAGAAATATGCTATGGTCATAGTGGATGAGTTCACCAGATACACATGGGTATATTTCTTGCACATAAAAAGTGAAACTGCATCTATCTTGATTGATCATGTCAAGCAACTGGATAAATTGGTCAAAGATTCTGTGAAGATCATAAAAAGTGATAATGGCACTGAGTTCAAGAATCTGATCATGGAAGAGTTCTGCAAAGACCATGGAATAAAGCAGGAATTTTCTGCTCCTGGAATTCCACAGCAAAATGGAGTTGTTGAAAGAAAGAATAGAACTCTTATTGAAACTGCACGAACTATGCTTGATGAAGCAAAGTTGCCAACCTACTTTTGGGCTGAAACTGTGCAAACTGCTTGTTTTACTCAGAAGTCAACACTTATCAACAAGCATGGAAAAACACCATATGAGATGGTGAAGAAAAAGAAGCCAAATCTGAAGTATTTTCATGTATTTGGATGCAAGTATTTTGTTCTTAAGACTCATCCTGAACAGTTATCCAAATTTGATCTAAAAGCTGATGAAGGAATTTTTGTTGGATATCCACTTTCCACAAAAGCCTTCAGAGTCTACAATTTAAGAACAAGGGTTGTCATGGAATCTATCAATGTCTCCTTTGATGATAAGAAGATTACTGGACTTGAAGATTTCAATGATCATGATCAGCTGAAATTTGAGAATGAAGTTTTAAATTTTGATTCTATAAATCCTGACAGTCTAAATCCTGATATTGCAAACTCTGATGGATTAAACTCTGATGTTATTGAAACTGTGGTGACTACGCCTAAGGAAAATGCACCTGTGCAGGGGGAGCATATTGAAGATCCAACCACATCTCAAGAGGCATCAGAATCTACAATAGGCTCTTCAAGTTCTGATTCGTCAAGTTCTGATGGGCGAAGTTCTGATAATTCTGGAAACTCATGTTCTGATATTTCTGGAAACTCAAATTCTGAAGGATCCAACTCAAAAAGTATAATTTTAGGGGGAGCATCAGAAAATGTTGATGGAGACAGCATGGATAATGGGGGAGCATCCAGTTCTAGAGAGAACCTTCCATATATAAGGAAGTGGACTAAAGCACATACACCTGACTTAATTATTGGAAATCCTGATGCAGGTGTCAGAACTAGAACAGCTACATCAAATGAATGTCTCTATCATTCTTTTCTATCTCAGACTGAACCAAAGAAAGTGGAAGAAGCTCTTCAAGATACTGATTGGGTGCAAGCAATGCAGTAAGAGTTAAATGAATTTGAAAGAAATAAAGTCTGGACCCTAGTGCTAAGACCAAAGAACAGGTTTGTTGTTGGTACAAAGTGGGTGTTCAGAAACAAAACTGATAGTGATGGTATAATTACAAGGAACAAAGCAAGGCTGGTTACAAAAGGATACTCTCAACAGGAGGGAATTGATTAGGATGAAACATTTGCACCAGTTGCTAGATTGGAAGCCAAAAGGATATTTTTGGCTTATGCTGCTCACAAGAAGTTTAAAGTCTTTCAAATGGATGTGAAAAGTGTTTTTTTCAATGGAGAATTGGAAGAAGAGGTATATGTTGAACAACCTCCAGGCTTTGTAGATCCCAAATTTCCCAATCATGTCTATAGGCTTGATAAAGCACTTTATAGCCTTAAGCAAGCTCCAAGAGCATGGTATGAGACTTTAGCTCAGTTTCTTCTGGAAAGTGGATTTAACAGAGGGACTATTGACAAAACATTGTTCTACCTCAACCATGGAAAGGACTTACTTTTAGTGCAAATATATGTTGATGATATCATTTTTGGTTCTACAAATGACAGACTTTGTAAGAAGTTTTCCAAGCTGATGCAGTCAAGATATCAAATGAGTATGATGGGAGAACTTAACTATTTTCTGGGCCTTCAAGTCAAGCAGAATGAAGAAGGAACTTTTATTTGTCAATCTAAGTACACCAGAAATTTGTTAAAGAAATTTGGAATGCAAGATTGTTTAAGTGCATCCACTCCTATGGCCACTGCAACAAAGTTGGATAAGGATACTGGTAAATCAGTATATATTATTAATTACAGAGGTATGATTGGCTCTCTACTCTATCTAACTACAAGTAGACCTGATATCATGTATGCTACCTGTCTTTGTGCAAGATTTCAATCAGATCCAAGAGATCCTCACTTGACAGCTGTGAAAAGAATTTTCAAGTACCTTAAGGGTACAGCTGATCTGGGATTGTGGTATCCTAGAGAATCAGACTTTAAGCTAATAGGTTACTCAGATGCATATTTTGCAGGATGCAAAATTGACAAGAAAAGCACAACTGGAAGCTGCCAATTTCTTGAAGGAAGATTGGTTTCTTGGTTTAGCAAGAAACATAAGTCAATTTTTACATCAACTGCAGAAGCAGAATACATTACTGCAGGAAGCTGTTGTGCACAGATTTTTTGGATGAAGAATCAGTTACTGGATTATGGGTTAGAATTTTCTAAAATCCTTATTTACTGTGATAACCAATGTGCTATTGCTATGACAGGTAATCCAGTTCAACACTCAATGACAAAGCACATCAGCACTAGGTACCACTTCATACGGGAACATATAGAGGAAGGTACAGTGGAATTGCATTTTGTTCCAACAGATCAACAACTATTATATATCTTCACAAAACCACTGTGTGAAACTACTTTTACAAGATTGGTAAATAAACTTGGAATGGTTTCAGGTTCTTTCTCTAAATCTGCTTAGTTTATGTTCTGATACAACAGACTTTATGATCAGTATTTACAGATATTACTATCTTTGTATATTCTGTGCTTAAATTGAAAATTACTTAAGTGTTGATTGTTGTCTGATGTGAATTTCTAAACTCTGATAGTGATATGAATGTTTCTGTGACTATTCTATCCAATAAGGATAATTGTGCTAGATGCTGACCTAGTAGTCTTTAATATACTAAAGATCCCATGTTTCAAGTAATTGTTTATGTGAAAATCTTTTAACACAAGCAAATTCTGATACTAAGCTTAGTTAACTTTACTTTGTGTATCTTATTACTAAGTCAAAAACTAGAATAGTGCTTCTTATTTGTTAAGTTGTGATGTTAGTAAATCTAATGGATGTACTAAGTGCTGATAAGCCTCACTTATCAGAAGAAAAAGTAAAGAAAAGAAATAAAAATCAGGTACTCCTTTGAGATCTAGAGTAAAAATATGGAAGGGAAGACCCAAGTGCATTGCTGGTATTAAGTAATATGCATTAGAAAAGCAAAATAAAATTTTCTTGGTAAGTTTTCACACTCTATGATTTCTGGAGAAATACTCTGATAGCAGCATAAATTCTGATAAGCAGTCGTGACTCACTTACACTGAGAAGCCACTGTAAAATAGAATTTCAAAAGATGCATAAAATGAGCACAAAATAGTTGAGGTGGACTCATGCATGAACTCATTCTAAAGTAGACTTCAAAATAATGACAGATTTTGAGTAAAGTTCTTAGTTATGCCTTATTTCTAAGATGTACTAAAGTGAATCAGACTTTACTCTTTGTCTGATATTTAGCTTAATGCGCACACATACACTCCATATGAATGATGAAAATTACTGTGGTGATAAATGTTGTTTTAGATGAACAGTTTATGTGTCAGATTACATAAATTCTGATGACAAGTTCTTATAGAAGTTCTGATGATTAAATTCTGATAAAACCATATCAGTATTTGTGTGAAGAATTACAGGAATACACATTCACTTATCGAGTTAAGGAGCCATATTCTGATGACTTTTAAATCCTGATAATAATCAAGTTCTGATGCTGATGTGGCAGTATTTATTTCCTTCGTTTTTTTTGTCATTACTTGAACGATAATATTTTTACAGAATATTGGTTAATGTGAGATAAAACAGTCATAATTATTATGGGTTAATGGTTAGCGTGTCTGTCTTGAAAAACTGCATGCGCACAGTAATTATTATTGTATCTCGTGCCCATTCACTCTGGCTTTAGATCTTTTACTGACTGTTATTATTACACATCAGTCTAGGGAGTCGAGGGGTCATTATTTTTACTTGTAATGTTTAACCAGTCCTTCTGTCCCTTGGTATTCAATTGGCTATTTAAACCAACCATTCATTCCAGCCAAAACATCTTTCATTTTCTCACAAACTTACTCTCCTTTTATTCATATCATCAAAAATGGTCCGTTTCAACATGTTCCTGAACTATGAAACCTTTAACATCGAGTTGAGTTGTGATGAATGGCAACAGGAGTAGCATGTCACCGCCATTCCTGACGAGCTTTGGAACTCAGTTCCATAAGAGGTTCAAACAGAACTCTTGTTCTTATCAATGGAGTATCACCTCCATCTTGATAGGTTGGAAGAGGAAATGAGAGAAGTTCTCCGTCAGCAAAAATGGATCATCCGTCTTGCAGTGCTCTTCGTCAACAGCAGAAGAAGTAGTCGTTAGGTCTTCTTAGACTAGGACTAAGGTTGTTGATGTTAGGTTGTAATTTTTGCATGTAATTACTAAATTTCATCAAATGTAATCATCTGATATATCAATGAAATTTTCTTTAATTGTAAGATTTGTTCCTTGTTTCTCAAATTATGTGACTGTGCATGTTTAATTGCAATTTATTAATCTTTACTTCATCGACTTTTCATTTTATTTTTTTATGGATGTTTTTATTAAATTCTGTTGATTTGAGGAAACAACTGAGGAACAGGTTCCCATATCAGAACCTGTTGTTGTAGAAGCTGAGAAGGTTTCTTCTCAGAAAGATAATGTAACTGGGAGTTCTAGACCCCTCAAAAGGCTTAGAAAGTTCAATTCTGATGATAAAGCTCCTACAGTGTCTCCACCATTAAAGAAATTAAAGAAACAGAGAGCTCACAGGGACATAATTGAGTCAGATTCAGATGTAGTGGAAGCATCTAAGGAAGGGGATCAGGAATCTCTGATCTCAACAGAACCAATTGTTATTGAATCACTTCCTTCTGCAAAACATGAAACTGCTCAAGATAAAATTCCTACACCTCCTATGTCATCTATAGTTTATCCAGTACATACTGAAGAACTAGGTAAAAGTGTTAAAATTGATATTCATAACTTGATTGTGCCTGAGGTTTTGTACTTGGAGGCTCCACCAATTCAACTCACTCCCCCAACAACATCAATTTTGGATGTTGATCAGAACCTGGCTGCAGATCAGAATTTAGAGGATGATGTTGAAGCCTCTATAGCCTCACATACTGCTATTTTATCAGCAGGATGCTGATACTGCAGGATCTACAAGTTCTGATGCTGCAAATGAAGAAACTACCGGTGAAGCTGCTGCTAATTTAGATGCTGATGCAGTTGGTCCATCAGGACATGCACCTCAACAAATAGTTAATAAAGCTGATTTAGTTAAGAAGTTTATTACATGGGAAGCACCAGTACCTTGGAGTGAAACTCATAGAGGAAAGGAGTGGACTAAGGAATGGAACACAGTTAGTTTTGTTCCTTCTGAAAAGATTCTTGCTGAGCATCTGGAAAAAGCTGATGAAATGTTGTTAAATGATGATTTCAAGGCACAGCTTAGAGTTACTACATTGAGTACCAGGCACCTTCAGGGTCAACACTCAACAACTCATGCCAAGGTGAACAAAATTCAAGAAACCTTGATCCAGCAAGATATGAATGTGAAACTTGAAAGGAACAGATTTTTCAAGCCAGCCTTTGACAAAATTGCCTACATTGAGAAAACTCAGGAGAAGCAACAAACTCAAATTGAAGAAATTCTGAAGAATCAAGCTTCTCACCAAAATCAACTCAATGAGATCCAATCCTCAGTGGAATTGCTTGTCTCTCTTCTTTTACCTGCTGATGCCAAAAAGGGGGGAAAGTGATTAAGTCCCAATGCAAATCTATTCAGACACTGAAAGGAAAGGATGTTGGAAATGATGACCAGGGAAACTCTGATAAGGGTAGAGGTCAAGGTCAAGGCAAATGATTTTCATCAAGTAAAGCTAGAATTACAAGTCAAAGAATAAGTTCTGATACTGGGAGAAGAATAAGTTCTGATACTGGTAAAAGGATAAGTTCTGGTGAACATCTGGAACTTGATAAAGAAATTTCAAAGCAGTTATTTCTTAAAGAAAATCCAGGAATGGACTTTGAGAGTCTAAAGGAAGAAGAAGCTAGACTCAAAGCAGAAGGTGTCAAGACAAAATCTAAAGTTTCTGTTGTTGACAAGAAATTTCCAAAGCCTAAGGGTATTGTGATAAAGGAAAGAACAAGTTCTGAGGCAACCAAAGACAAATCACAAGTGGAAATTGATCCAAGGTCCAAGGGCAAAGAAAAAGTTGATGAACCTATAAAGGTTTATATGCCAGTCATGGATGAAGAAATAATTGATGAAGAAGAGGATGCTAATCTTACTCTGATGCAAAAGAAGATTTTTCAAACAACCTCTGACATGGCTCATGTTGTTCAGAGTCAAGATGTAGTAAGTTCTGATATGACAGTAAAGCAAGCAACCTCTGACATAGCTCAAGTTGGCTTGATATCAGAAGATAAGGAAAAGGAAACCTCTGACATTACTCATGTTAAACCTTCAAAGATTCTCCTACCAGGATTCACCAAAGCTAAACAGGCTCAACCTTTGAAGACTACAACAAGTGGTTTTGAAGTAAGAGTTGTTACAGGAAAGGAAGCAAGAGATAAATCTGGATTGGGTAGTTTTGATGAAAGAAGAGTACATAACACTACCAATGATCCAACTTCCTTAAGTGAACCAGGTGTTGGAGCAACTCCTCAAAGATTGAATCGACTTGAATTTGTACAAATGGTTTATCATACCTTTTTGAAAGAACATATCTTGTTATATTTTATGATAGATGGAAGGGTATACCAGATTAGGAAGAATGCTATACCACTGAAGTATTTTGAGGAACTGGAACATGTTATATTCCTACTTCAAGTGAAAGACAGATTAACAGATAGTGTTGCAGGGTATTTAAAGTCTCAAATTCAAAGATAGAAGAAGCTTTATTCTGTAAAGTCTGACAGCACATACTGTCCCAAGTACAGAGATCATAAAGGTGATATTGTCGATATGAATCCTAACTCTGCTAAGATAAATGATCTCAGAGCAGCTATTTTTTAAACTGGTGAACATACAACTGAATTGATAAATGCTAAAAGGAGGATGGTTAATGAACTTGAATATGTTGAGACATGTTTGTTGAAGAACTATCTCAGAACAACTCCTGATATCAAAGAGATCAGAAATTGAAGCCAAGTCAAAGATCTAAAACTGCTTAAATTCTGAAGTGTATACAGACTGAAGCTGTTATCAGAAGTTAAAGATGGTAAAGTTGAAAGGACTGTAGGTTGTAGTTATCTAGTCAAATTCTCATGCATTTGTACTTAATTTTTTGACATCATCAAATATCTGTTGAACTTGTATATTATGCCAATTTACAAGTTGGGGGAGATTGTCAGATATATTTGATAATATCATGTGTAATATGATTTGTGTCTAGTTTTCAGATCTTACTTAACAGGACAAATCAGTACTTAACTGGAAATCAGTACTTATTCTGAAGACAGAACTGAAGATATCAGAACCTAAGTTATCAGAACTTAAGTTATCAGAAGATATTTATCAGGATATAATATCAGGACTTAAGATGACTTTCAGATAAGGCAGGCGGCTGATTGAAAGGAAAGAAGATCGAGACTAAGATAGAAAGAATTATGCATGAAAAAAGAATTCTATGAAGAATAGAATACTTGGAAGAAAAGATAACTAGTTAATATATTTTAGGAAGCACAATTATATTTCATATCAATTAGAAATTATCTTGTAATTGTGTAGTATCTACACAGGCATAGGGTTTACACTATAAGTGTTATCATTATCGAAGTTATTATTCTTTGTAACCCTAGCAGCACTCGTGATAATTTATTCATCACTGAGAGAGGACAGTTCCATATTGTAACAGAGTTTATTGTATTGAATAAAATCAGTTTTCCAGTTACTTGAGTTCTTATATTCGATTTGATTGTAGTAAACACTGTATTCAATCCCCTTCTACAGTGTGTGTGACCTAACAATGATCACTCACGGGATCCTGATAGACTTGAGGCATTTACATATCCGATAGAGCTTTTGGGAGCATATATTGGTTATCATTTAGATGAGGTTCGTCCTTTAGCACGTGATGTAGTTGAAGGAGACTCTTCGCTACCATCAGATCATCCCATTACTAGGGAGACTCGACATGCAATTATTCGGGTCATTGTTGAGGTACTAAAAAATATATATATAAAGGATGGACGTGGAGCAGTTAAGGTAAAAATACGTATTACGATATTTTGTTAAGTTAAGAATGTGTCTTTCTTTTCAAATTTAATTTCTGGATTTTCTAAGGTTATGCATATTTGTATAGTATAATTAAGGATCAAAATGCATAACATAACCAAGTATCCAGTGCATTGTCTTATATATTTAACCATTTTTATATTAACATGATCGTCTTATATATATGAGTAAATCTATATTTACATCCTAATTGTGCAGTATGAATCATGAACCTCTATTTGTTTTAGATATCTTAGACAAAATCAACTGCTCTAATATTATCAAACAGATTGTAGTTATACAAAAAATTTAATTATCTTTTAAAAGTTTACTTAATAATGTTTTAGCACTTACATATTATATTATGTTGGATATTCAGATTTTAATATTATATTTTTATGTATATTTTAGGGAAAGGCCCCGGCTGACAATGATGATGTTGATGATGGTGGGGACAGTGAAAGGACATAATCTGTTGATAACGATGACCGAGATATGATTGTGTAACGACCGATAAAACTCAAGTAATATTCTAATTTTTAATTTAAACTGCCTTGAAAATTTATAAATTTTGCCCTAGAGAAAATTTTGTTTTTGTTCCCGGATAAAAAAATAATAAATAAATAAATAAATGAAGAAATAATTAAATAAAATAAAATTTGAGGCTAGAATTAATTCTTAGAAAATTTTATTAGTCGTTTAAAAATTTTATTGCGTGTGCGGAGATCCCTAATTTCATTGATAATAATTATTAGTCATTAATTTTATAAATTTACTTTTTTTTATAAAATTGGAGCAGCTAATTAATTTATTTAGAATACTATTTTATTTTATCTAGTAAAATTATTTTGTTAGATTTAAATTCTGTTAATTATGCATTTGAGACTCAATAAAATTAGTACCATAATTGTTTCAAGATATTTTAATTTAACTCACCTAGGAATTTTTTTATCTTTATATTTTTTAATTGTGTTAGTAATAATCTTTTCATTATAAAGAAAAATAATAAATAAAATAAAATACTTGGCTTATAAGTGAAGCTTGTTAGATTTTTTGGGTAGATATTTTATTTAAGAAGAGTCTAGATGAAGATACCTTTATAAAAAATTAATTAAATAATGGTCATTAAGAGTTACAAAGGTTACTCTAGAATACTCTACGACTGTGAAGAAGTGAAAGATCAATAGAGAGAATTTATGAGACACAATTGTATCATTAAGGTAACTACTGCGCTCTTAATTTTGATTAGTGTCTTTAACTCTAAATTATTTCCAGAGAATTATTAGGGATTAGATTAGTATTGTTATTTGACAGTGTGTTGCAAATTTCAGCTTTTGAGTTTTATTTGTGCTTATAATAAATTAATAAGATGTAATTAAACGGGGTTACGGATAAGGGAAAGAGGTAGTAAAAAATAGGGTTTTTTTCTTTTGTGTACAGATGAGGGTTGCTGTAGTTAGCCCAATTACAAACGGGAGGAAGAACAACTGTATGTGAGATGTGTGGCCGTCGGAGGAGGAGAGGAAGGGGCGGAGCCACCACGGCTGTTGAGTCGCCGGCGGTGGTTTCCGATATGATGGTGGAAAACGGAGGTTCTGTGTTGTGTGTTATTTGTGTGTATATTGTGTATATTGTGGAGTGTATGTGTGTGTATTTTGGGGAGGTTAAAGGAGGAGCCACCACATTGGTGGTGGCGATGGGTGGCTACGGTGGTGCTTGGAGAGGGAGTAGCTGTGCGGGGATGTGATGGTTGTAGTGTTTGTGTGAGATTAAAAGAAGGCAGCCACCGCTGCGGCGGTGGTGGCGGCGTTGGCATGGTCGCACGAGAGAGATAACGAGGACGGGAGAGAGAGGGAGTGCGAGAGAGGAAAGAATGAGGGAGAGGGAGAGGGAGAGAGGGAGAAAGAGAGGAAGAGAGGGAAAGAGTTTGGCCGGAAAATGGGTGGGTAGTGATTTTTGGAAAAACGATTGATAGGAGCTTGTAGATCGGGCTATGGGCAGCAAGATTATGCAAAGAAATTCAGGTTTCGGGTTAGCCGGAAAACGGCCGACGGCGGCGGCTCCGGCCGGCGGCAGCCATGGAAAGTGAGGAGGTGGTGGGGGAGGAAAGGTTGAAGATGAGTTTGGGGAAGATGGGGGTAAATCTGTAAATTGGTAAAATGAAATTAAAATGATTTGATAAATGATAAGTATTATTAAATTGATAATAAATATTGGGTAATAAATGTAATAAAAGAATTGGGCAAATAAAAGTGACATTAAAAAAGGAAATAGTTGGATTAATGGGAAAAAGAAAATGAGATAAAAGTAATGTATTATTATTTTGGTTAAACAAGAATTAGAGTATTAAATTATGGAATATACTATAAGTTGTGATTAAAAATAATACAAGATACTAAGAGTTGATGCATTGTTACCAAGTTATTTAATAGTAAAATAATCATGAAATAAAAGTAGAAGAGTGTAAAGGCGATTACAAATAAAGTCAAATTTTAGGGATATTATCGTTAGCTTAGTATAATATAATGAATAAAATGACTCGATTAATTCATTATTAAAATAATGAATTAAAAGTTTAATTGGAATTAAAAATATTTTAAGAAAGAATATTTAGAGTGAGTGTTTGAGCTCCTTTATCGAATATTATTTAATATTTCTTATTTTATGAATTGATAGAAATTCTAGTTTACTTCATGGAATTATGGAGCAATATTGAGCTCGCGTATTGCTTTAAATTATTATAATTATTTTTAGCATACGGGCGAGCAAGGCAAGTTTACTATCTATCCACTCACCTTAAAATATTAATTTTCGTAAATGTTTTTAATTATATTTTTCCCAAGTGTTGTTTATTTTAAGTTTATTTATTTATTTAAGAATGATTTATTTTCCGAACTTTAAAAAAAATTATCGTTATTTTGGATTAATTATTTGAATTTAAATTTCCTCGATCGAATACCCTATCTTTTAATAAACCTTAGTCGTACTCATTGTTCGAGACGACTCCTTTTAATTTCTTTTAGTTAAGGTTTGATTCCTTAATTCGGGTCAACCACATTCGTTTCTTGTCGGTTACATCTATTGTCCAGATGTATCCAATTTTATTGAAATCAAAGATTGATTCATTGTTCGAATCAGAAATTAATAGGAAATATATTAAGTTACTCGTAGTGATTGGTCCTACTCACAATGATCCTGAACGTTATTTAGTCGTTTGGTTATTCTTTTGCTTTGAGATAACCAAATATTTTTCTTTGAACTCGACCATTCTCTTTGTTCGAGATGGTTACCTTCTTTTCTTTCTAGACAATGCTTTATTCGTGTCATCTTAAATTATTTTCTTGTTCTCTGGATTAATCCATTGTTCGAGTTAATGTAATTTATTTGAAAAGTGCTAGCTGTGTGCTAGACTTATCAAATAAATTTTCTAGTGTCTAGCTTCGTTATGAGAGAACTACTCGGGATTCATATTCTAAACTGGTCAACGTGGTCCAGAAATGTTGACCATGATTTGATTGTATGGTGCAGAAACATTGACCATATTCAATCTAGTCTATGACGGTTAACCATGGTTAGTGATAATGTGTTATGTTCAAAGTGACATTTGGCTATGTGGAAGCCAGGGTTGTGTGATACCCCATTTATGATTAATTTCTAGCAAAATTTGAAATGTAAGGTGGGACTTGCCTGAAGGCACTGATCACGCTACACGCGAGTTCTGCAGGAGTCGATACTTGTGACATGGTAGTTGATCGAGCCATGGGGTATCGAAAGGTGGACGACTAGTATGCTCTTGTGTCATGTTATTTAAAGATGTGTTTGAATTTGTTAATATTCTCGGATTCGAGATTTATTATTTAAGTTGTCAGTTATCTTTTATTCTTAAAATTTCAAATGTATTCTGTTATTTCCTATTTTTGGGTATTGGATAAATAGTAAATTTGCTGAGCATATTAATGCTCACTCTTGCTATCATTACATTTCTTTTAGCAGTCAAATCAGAAAGTGATGAACATCCAAATCCGCGTGCGAAGGGCAAGGAAAAGATGCCAAGTTCAAGCAAGGATCGGTAGATTGTCTGTGTGCCAGCTATATGCTATGGAAGTCGCCAAGTAGTGGAATAAAATTTTAGTTGTGTAATAAAGTTCTAGTGGTTAGTACTTGGTTTCGCGGAGTATGTATGGTATTAGTAAGTGATCTTTGGATCTATGGATGTGATAAGATAAATGTAATAAGGTACTTTTATGATATTGTAATAATAAACAGGTATTTGATACACTGCATGACGTGGCGACCTAAATCCGTGAAAGAGCGGGTTTGGGGGTGCTACAGAGGTGGCATCAGAGCTATAGTTATATTCTATGGACGCGAACCCCTAGGAATGTAATGTGAGAGCGAAATAAGATTATACTAAGTATGTATAACTTTAAACCTATAAGTATTTAACTAAACCTAACAATTAAGAAATAAGACTTACTATGGAGTATATTAGAGAATTGAGTAGATTTTAGAGACTAATATCTAATAACGACTTGGTGCAGTTGTGTATATGTATATAGGTATCAGGTACCCGATCTGTTCGTGATAGACCCCCGACGCCATACCCTCGAGACACATTCAGCTCTGGATCTGAGTCTGACAGTGATCCTTCAGAGGAGATTATGGTTATCGACAGTGATAACGATGACTCATCCATTGCGGTTATACCTCCACCACCAGTTACACCACCTAAGATCTTTGATTTGGATGATGAGGTTGACTCTGTACCTGTAGTGACACCTATAGTTGTTTCTGCTCCTGAGGTACAGGATTCTGTGTATGCTTCATTGGCGGAGATCACCGATGTTGTACCTCTATATGCACTCACTCAGACGTTATCATCTGCTTATGTTCCACCCGAGTCTAGAGAGGGGGATGTCATGGTTGCTGAGTTGGTTAGTCACTTCCACCCTGCCTCGGTCGAGCCCCAGAACTATATGATCACTGTTGATAGGTATCGTTTTGAGATACCAAGCCCTGTTAGGACCGAATATGTTGATGAGAGCCAGCTTTCACCAGTCCGTACTGAGAGATTGATTAGCTCTGCACCTCCAGGACCACTTGTCTCTTTATCTACTCTGTTTTCTACATCAGCTCCTGTTTATGTGCAGGCTCCTGTAGGGCCGACTGTTCTTGGTCCCATAGTTGCTGTTACTTCTAAGGCACCTATTTGTGATACAGCGCCTCCTGCACCTCCAGTATTTGTTCATACTCCTGATACTAGCCTTGTAGGCGCTACGACTGTTATGCCACCTTTACCCCTTTCTTCTGATGTGGCCGAGACTGGCATGGTACCATTTCACCTTTACTACTCATTATTCCAACAGCATCAGTGGTTATGGCATAGGTATGAGGAGCTTTTTGACACTATGGAGTCTCTTATCAGGCTACTTACTGCTATGGACCCTACTCGTGTTCACCTTGCTGGTAGTGCTTTGACTAGGGATATTCAGATGGAGATCGTTCACCAGATTGCTGAGACTATTCTGATTGGTTTGAGGAGTTCTATTGCTGGGATACCATCTATGAGTTCTGGCCAGGTTGATAGTGCCACGGTGGCCGCACTTGTGGAGAGAGTTATCACGGAGTTTCGTGGGAGGATCACCTCGTTGTTCGATCATTGACCGATCATGACTATGGATATTGTGCAGTCTTTTGACTTTTTGAGGGATAACACGTCTATATAGTGTGTATTCCTATCTTTTGGTGACTCTTACTTATGATGCTAGCTGCTGACTATACTGCTGATAGTTATAATGATAGATTTGATGATGATGAGGCTTGCAGACTTTTTGTTTTGATGCAGTCTTGAGATTAACATAGTAGTTGACTTGATCTCTAGTATGTAGTAGGATGTTATGATGATGTACTTTGATCATTTTGGTGTACTGATATTTTGACCCAGCCTGTTGGGGTATCACTTTTATTATGTATTATGATATACTCTCTGTCAGCAGACTATGATAACATCATCAGATGGTTGATGACTCTTTTACATTATGGATGTTATCATATTTTATATTTGTTAGCATTTTATTATGTTGCCTTGGTAGATAGAGATTTTACGTGGTTACGATAACTACCGAAACTTTTCAAAAGATAGAAAACAATTTTCTTTAAAACCAACATACTTTAGATGAACACGATTTACACCGAAACTACTAAGTTTTCAAAATTTAAAACTTTGAAAAATAAATGAATAAAACTCGAGATTCACATAATGAGATGTGATTTATATTTTGGGAAAATAGTTTGATTATTGTTATGTTACTCAAGTTCAAGAGACATATTTTCGGAAAAAGGATTTCATGATTATATTCGACTCGAATTTGAGATTTACCTTTTTGTCATGATATACAAGAATTTTTTTTTGAAAAGACTATTGCTTACACCATGTTATTTTTTTTAATTTGTTGGGATATTATACTATTTTGGAATATTTTAATCAACTATTTTATTCTAAATAGCAAGAAGATACCAAGATGACGGCCTCAGAAGAATCCTCCACCTCCACCAAAAGAAGAGAGCCATGATACCCAACCTCACGTACAACAAAACCAAGACCGAAGGAAACATAGGGACCCAACCCCACCTCAGAATCAAGATGACCCTATGCGACTATTGTAGGCATTTCTGCGACAAAACCCTCAAAATCCTCCAACTAGAGGAGGGGGACCACAACATCAGCAAACCCATCTACTGTTACCTTCAAATCCTTTAAATCTTTGAACCCGCCTGAGTTCAAAGGTACCACTGACCCTGTTGAGGCTCGAGTTTGGCTTCATGAGATCAAAAAGACATTTGAAATAGTTGATGTTGAAGAAGAGAAGAAAATTATATTTGCTGCCTATATGATAAAAGGATAAGCCAACTATTGGTGGGAAGCCAAAAAAATACTTGAAACCACTTTTCCTATACCATGGACTAGATTTACGGAACGGTTCCTCGAAAAGTACTTTCCAAAATACATGGAGAATCAGATGGAACTTAAGTTTTTAGAATTTAAGCAAGGAAACATGTTAGTAGCTGAATATGAAGCTAAGTTCATTGAGCTCTCTAGGTTCGTTCCATACCATGTTGACACTGATGAGAAGAAAGCCAAGCGATTTCAGCAAGGACTAAAACCTTATATTCAGAACCGCATAGCTGTGTTTGAAATCACCAACTACACCACACTAGTTCAGAAAGCTGCAATTATGGAAAGTGGAAGTGAGCTGTATGCTAAGGACGCAAATATGAAGAAAAGAAAGTTCCAAAACCATAGTGAAAGAAGCTTTGAGAAAAAGGTTGAAAATCAGTCAGGGAAACGACCTTTTGTGAAACATGAGAACATGAATGTTGGAAATAGAAGGATTGAAAATGTTGGTGCTCGAAAGGATAATCCAAGATTCAGGACCCCTCAAAACTCTAACTTGCTTCAGGGCAGACCACCTTTACCTGAGTGCAAAACATGTGGAAGAAAGCATCCTGAGGAGTGTTATCAGGCAAATGTCACTTTTTTCAACTGCGGACAAAAAGGACACTATGCATCTTACTGTAAGGAAAAAGCTACTATTTGTTACTCTTGTGGAAGGAAGGGTCACATGGCTAAAGATTGCCGAAAGCAAGCACCTAAGGAAAGCTCTAGACTTAGACTTATGGAACCTCCAAGCAACAAGCCTACTGCACGCACTTTCAACATGACGGTTAAAGATGCCATTGTTGATAATGATGTGATAGCAGGTACGCTTCTAGTTAATTCTGAAGATGCGTGTGTTTTAATTGATTCCGGTGCTACAAGATCTTTTATATCTTTGAACTTTATGAGTAAGTTGGGCATCGAGTCAGCTACATTAGAAGAAGTTATGGCCGTAGAAGTAGCAAACCAGGAAGTTGTCAATGTTGATCAAGTATGTCTAAATTGTGACATAGAAATACGTGGACAACATTTTACTGCTGACCTCATTTCTTTTAAGTTAGGAGAATTTGACATGATTTTAGGAATGGATTGGTTAGTTAAATATGACGCACAAATCAATTGTCGACGAAAGCGAGTAAGTGTGAAAAAGCCAGAAGGTAAACGAGTAATGTTGCATGGACGAAAACAAAGGAAGAAGTTCTTAACCACGATGGAAGCAAAGAGATTCCTTCGGCAAGGATTTCAAGCTTATTTAGCTCACGTAATAGACATAGAAAAGCACACCCCTAATATCAAAGAAATTCCTGTGGTTAATGAATTTGAAGATGTCTTTCTGGAAGAATTACCTGGATTGCCCCCTGATAGGGAGATAGAATTCACGATCGACCTTGCTCCAGGAACACAACCTATTTCTAAAGCACCTTATAGGATGGCACCCATTGAAATAAAGGAATTGGTGACACAACTACAAGAGCTTCTAGAAAAGGGAGTGATTCGTCCTAGTGTGTCTCCTTGGGGAGCACCAGTACTGTTTGTAGAGAAGAAAGATGGATCCATGCGGTTGTGTATCGATTATAGCGAATTAAATAAGATGACAATAAAGAACAAATATCCACTACCGAGGATTGATGACTTGTTCTATCAATTAAAAGGAGCTGCTCACTTTTCAAAGATTGACTTAAGGTCAGGATATCATCAACTAAAAATCAAGCCTGAAGATATTCCAAAGACCGCTTTTAGGACTCGATACGGATATTACGAATTTTTAGTCATGCCATTTGGACTGACGAATGCTCCAGCTGCCTTTATGGATCTAATGAATAGAGTATTCAAGAAGTAACTGGACAAGTTTGTAATTATATTTATTGATGACATCTTGATATACCTCAAGACACCTCATGAGCATGCGGAACACCTTAGATTGACTTTGGATATCTTAAGGAAAGAAAAGTTGTATGCTAAATTTTTGAAATGGGAGTTTTGGATGGAGAAAGTGCAATTCTTAGGTCATATAGTAAGTCGTGAAGGAATTTCTGTTGACCCTGAAAAAGTGGAAGCGGTTGCAAATTGGGAACGACCAAAGACACCAATGAAAGTTAGGAGTTTTCTTGGATTAGCTGGCTACTATCGAAGGTTCGTCAAAGATTTTTCCAAAATATCCACTCCGTTGACCAAACTCACAAGAAAGAGCGAGAAGTTTGAATGGACCCCGAAATGTGAAGAGAGTTTTTAAGAACTCAAGAAGAGATTGATATCTGCACCAGTTTTAACTTTACCCGATGAGAAAGGAAACTTTATAATTTACAGTGATGCGTTGCATAAAGGCCTAGGTTGCGTTTTAATGCAAAATGAGAAAGTAATTGCCTACGCTTCTCGATAACTAAAGGAGTACGAGACTAGGTACCCAACGCATGATCTGGAATTAGCAGCCATGGTATTTGCACTTAATATTTGGAGACATTATTTATACGGGGAAAAGTGCGAGATGTTCACGGACCACAAAAGTCTGAAGTACATTTTCACCCAGAAAGAGCTGAATATGAGACAAAGACGTTGGTTGGAATTGAAAGGACTACGATTGCACGATAAATTATCACCCTGGAAAGGCAAATGTCGTTGCAGTCGCTTTGAGTAGAAAAGAAAGACTTTAGATGTTGATTACTTCGGAAGAGCTGATCAGGGAGTTCGAGAAGATGGAATTAGAAGTCAAGATTCCAGTCCAAGCTAAAGAACACGTATTTGAGATTCATGTGCAACCAGAGCTAATTGAGAAGATACGCAGATGTCAAGAGAAGTTTCTAGAAGAAAGAAGGTCTGAGTTGACCGGAGAAGAACTTTGAAGTTCAAAAGATGAAAAAGGAATTAAGAGATTTGCCTCACAAATCTGGATTCCAAATGTTGAAGAGTTGAAACATGAGATCATGAATGAAGCCCATAACTCACTATTTTCAATTCATCCAGGGAGCACAAAAATGTATCAGGACATTAAGCAAAATTATTGGTGGCCCAATGAAAAGAGAGATTGCAGAGTGGGTTAGTAGGTGTTTAACGTGTCAACAGGTAAAAGCTGAACAACAAAGGCCAAGCAGACTTTTGTAACCTCTAAAAATTTCCGAGTGGAAGTGGGAGCATATTACAATGGATTTTGTGGTAGGTTTACCTCGAACTAGAACCTATCATGACACCATATGGGTTATAGTGGACCAACTCACTAAATCAGCACAATTCCTACCAATAAATGAAAGGTACATAATTGAGAAATTGGTGACTCTATATTTAAAGGAAATAGTGACTCGACATGGAGTCCCTATTTTTATAGTGTCAGATAGAGATGCCAGATTCACATCGAAGTTTTGGAAAAGCTTTCAGGAATACCTTGGTACAAGACTTAGTATGAGCACCTCTTATCATCCACAGACGGATGGACAAAGTGAAAGGACTATTCAAACACTAGAGGATATGTTAAGAGCTTGCGCTTTAGACTTCAAAGGGAGTTGGGATGACCATTTACCTTTAGTTGAGTTCGCCTATAATAATAGCTATCATTCAAGTATAGGTATGGCTCCTTATGAGGCATTATACGGAAGGAAGTGTCGCTCACTGATTTGTTGGGATGAAGTTGGAGAAAGGAAGTTATTAGGCCCAGAAATGATCCAGCAGACTAAACAATCCATTGAAAATATCCGTAAAAGGTTAGTGGTTGCTCAAGACCGATAGAGAAAGTACGCGAATCAAGGAAGAAGAGATAAGGAATTTGAAGTTGGAGAAAAGGTTTTATTAAAGATTTCCCCTTGTAAGGGCGTGATAAGATTTGGTAAGAAAGGCAAATTAAGCCCTCGATTTATTGGACCTTTTGAAATCTTAAAGAGTATCGGATCAGTCTCTTATCAATTGGCATTACCACCAGATCTACAACATATTCACGACGTATTCCATATATATGTACTAAAGAAATATCATCAGGATAACCGACATGCCCTTAATTACGAACCGATTGAGGTAAAATCTAATTTGACTTATGAAGAGCAACCGGTGGAAATTATAGATCGGAAAGTACAAGAATCGAAAAAGAAGAATATACCTTTGGTCAAGGTGTTATGGCGAAATCACGCAATTGAAGAAGCAACTTGGGAACTGGAAAGTGAAACGCGCAACGAGTACCCGTTTCTATTCAACAACGAGAGTGATTCCGGGGACGGAATCCTATAAGGAGGGGAGAATGTAATGACCGACAAAACTCAAGTAATATTCTAATTTTTAATTTAAACTGCCTCGAAAATTTATAAATTTTGCACTAGAGAAAATTTTGCTTTTGTACCCGGATAAAAAAATAATAAATAGATAAATAAATAAATGAATAAATAACTAAATAAAATTTGAGGCTAGAATTAATTCTTAGAAAATTTTATTAGTCATTTAAAAATTTTATTACGTGTGCGGAGATCCCTAATTTTATTGATAATAATTATTAGTCATTAATTTTATAAATTTACTTTTTTTTATAAAATTGGAGCAGCTAATTAATTTATTTAGAATACTATTTTATTTTATCTAGTAAAATTATTTTGATAGATTTAAATTCTTTTAATTAGGTATTTGAGACTCAATAAAATTAGTACCATAATTGTTTCAAGATATTTTAATTTAACTCACCTAGGAATTTTTTTTATCTTTATATTTTTTAATTGCATTAGTAATAATCTTTTCATCATAAAGAAAAATAATAAATAAAATAAAACACTTGGTTTATAAGTGAAGCTTGTTAGATATTTTGGGTAGATATTTTTTTTCAAGAAAAGTCTAGATGAAATACCTTTATAAGAAATTAATTAAATAATGGTCATTAAGAGTTACAAAGCTTACTCTAGAATACTCAATAGAGAGAATTTAGGAGACTCAATTGTATGGTTAAGGTAACTACTGCACTCTTAATTTTGGTTAGTGTCTGTATCTCTAAATTATTTCCAGAGAATTAAATAGGGATTAGATTAGTATTGTTATTTGACAGTGTGTTGCAAATTTCAGCTTTTGAGTTTTATTTGTGCTTATAATAAATTGATAAGATGTAATTAAAGGGGGTTAGCGTAAGGGGAAAGAGGTAGTAAAAATTAGGTTTTTTTTCTTTTATGTACAGATGAGGGTTGTTGTAGTTAGCCCAATTACAAACAGGAGGAAGAACAACTGTATATGAGCTGTGTGGCCGTCGGAGGAGGAGAGGAAGGGGCAGAGCCACCGCGGCTGTTGAGTACCCGGTGGTGGTTTCCGATGCGATGGCACAAAATGGAGGTTCTGTGTTGTGTGTTTTGTTTGTGTGTATATTGTGCAGTGTATGTGTGTGTATTTTGGGGAGGTTAAAGAAGGATCCACCACATCGGTGGTGGCGATGGGGGGCTGGGGTGGTGCTTGGAGAGGGAGTAGCTGTGCGGGGATGTGATGGGTGTAGTGTTTCTGTGAGATTAAAAGAAAGAAGCCACCGCTGCGGCGGTGGGGGCGGCGTTGGCATGGTCGCAGGCGAGAGAGAACGAGGACGGGAGAGCGAGGGAGTGTGAGAGAGAAAAGAACGAGGAAGAGGGAGAGTGAGAGAGGGAGAAAGAGAGAAAGAGAGGAAGAGAGGGAGAGAGTTTGGCCTGAAAATGGGTGGGTAGTGATTTTTGGAAAAAAGATTGATAGGAGCTTGTAGATCAGGCTATGGGCAATAAGATTATGTGAAGAAATTCAGGTTTTGGGTTAGCCGAAAAATGGCCGGCGGCAGCGGCTCCGGCCGGCGGCAGCCATGGAAGGTGAGGAGTGGTGGGGGAGGAAAGGTTGAAGATGAGTTTGGGGAAGATGGGGGTAAATCTGTAAATTGGTAAAATGAAATTAAAATGATTTGATAAATAATAAGTATTGTTAAATTGATAATAAATATTGGGTAACAAATGTAATAAAAGAATTGGGCAAATAAAAGTGACATTAAAAAGGAAATAGTTGGATTAATGGGAAAAAGAAAATGAGATAAAAGTAATGTATTATTATTTTGGTTAAACAAGAATTAGAGTATTAAATTATGGAATATAGTATAAGTTGTGATTAAAAATAATATAGGATAATAAGAGTTGATGCATTGGTACCAAGTTATTTAATAGTAAAATAATCATGAAATAAAAGTAGAAGAGTGTAATGGCGATTACAAATAAAGTCAAATTTTAGGGATATTATCGTTAGCTTATTATAATTTACTGAATAAAATGACTCGATTAATTCATTATTAAAATAATGAATTAAAAGTTTAATTGGCATTAAAATATTTTAAGAAAGAATATTTAGAGTGAGTGTTTGAGATCCTTTATCGAATATTATTTAATATTTCTTATTTTATGAATTGATAGAAATTCAATTTTACTTCATGGAATTATGGAGCAATGCTGAGCTTGCGTATTGCTTTAAATTATTATAATTATTATTAGCATACGGGTGAGCAAGGCAAGTTTACTATCTCTCCACTCACCTTAAAAATATTTATTTTCGTAAATGTTTTTAATTATATTTTTCTCAGGTGTTGTTTATTTCAAGTTTATTTATTTATTTAAGAATGATTTATTTTCTGAACTTTAAAAAAAATATTATCATTATTTTGAATTAGTTATTTGAATTTAAATTTCCTTGATCGAATACCCTATCTTTTAATAAACCTTAGTCGTACTCATTGTTCGAGACGACTCCTTTTAATTTCTTTTAATTAAGGTTTGATTCCTTAATTCGGGTCAACCACATTCATTTCTTGTCGGTTACATCTATTGTCCAGATGTATCCAATTTTATTGAAATTAAAGATTGATTCATTGTTCGAATCAGAAATTAATAGAAAATATGTTAAGTTTATTACTTGTAGTGATTGGTCCTACTCACAATGATCCTGAACGTTATTTAGTCGTTTGGTTATTCTTTTGCTTTGAGATAACCAAATAATATTTCTTTGAACTTGACCATTCTCTTTGTTCGAGATGGTTACCTTCTTTTCTTTCTAGACGATGCTTTGTTTGTGTCATCTATAATTATTTTCTTGTTCTCTGGATTAATCCATTGTTCGGGTTAATGTAATTTATTTGAAAGGTGCTAGCTGTGTGCGAGACTTATCAAATAAATTTTCTAGTGTCTAGCTTCGTTATCAGAGAACTACTCGGGGATTCATATTCTAAACTGGTCAACGTGGTCCAGAAATGTTGACCATGATTGTATGGTCCGAAACGTTGACCATATTCAATCTAGTCCGTGATGGTTAACCATGGTTAGTGATAATATGTTATGTTCGAAGTGACATTTGGCTCTGTGGAAGCCAGGGTTGTGTGATAACCCATTTATGATTAATTGCTAGCAAAATTTGAAATGTAAGATGGGACTTGCCTGAAGGCACTGATCACGCTACACGCGAGTTCTGCAGGAGTTGATACTTGTGACATGGTAGTTGATCGAGCCATGGGGTATCGAAAGGTGGACGACCAGTATGCTCTTGTGTCATGTTGTTTAAAGATGTGTTTGAGTTTGTTAATATTCTCAAATTCGAGATTTATTATTTAAGTTGTCAGTTATCTTTTATTCTTAAAATTTCAAATATATTCTGTTATTTCCTATTTTTGGGTATTGGATAAATAGTGAATTTGCTGAGCAGATTAATGCTCACTCTTGCCATCATTACATTTCGTTTAGCAGTCAAATTAGAAAGTGATGAACATCCAAATCCGCGTGCGAAGGGCAAGGAAAAGATGCCAAGTTCAAGCAAGGATCGGTAGATTGTCTGTGTGTCAGCTATATGCTATGGAAGTTGCCTAGTAGTGGAATAAAATTTTAGTTGTGTAATAAAGTTCTAGTGGTTAGTACTTTGGTTCGTGGAGTATGTATGGTATTAGTAAGTGATCTTTGGATCTATGGACGTGATAAGATAAATGTATTAAGGTACTTTTTATGCTATTGTAACTATAAACAGGTATTTGATACACTCCATGATGTGGCAACCTAAATCCATGAAAGAGCGGGTTTAGGGGTGCTACAGATTGTACCCTATAACGTAGTCTCTCGCGGCGATCCTATAATTAGGGGTTAAATATCGATATAATGGGTTATGAATGTTTATAGGATAATTATCATTGTGAACTAAATTTATGAAAATTTGTAAGATGATCTAAGCTAATGTCGGATTGTTTTAACTTTTTGTGTAGTCTGAATGGTTGTGTGATAATATTCATGTAAAGTACGGTATCTTTCATATTTATGTTGGTTTAAATGTGTGGATGATTTCTTATTATTAGCTTTGCATATTTTTATATAATTTGGTGCTGAATTACGCTACGATTTTATATAAATTGGGATTTGTGATTGGACAAGTTTAGAATTCAATTTGAAAGCCGAAAAAGGCTGGAATAAAAGAACAGCAGGATGTTGCTTCTGGAGAGAGAATTTAACGACGGAATTCTGAATAACTTATGACGGTTATGACGGAATTCTGTAATTATGCTGGCTACTTACGACGGAAATTCTGGGTTACTTGGGACGGTTGTTCTTCATGATTTACTCATTTTTTATTTTAAATTAATCCTGGCAAGCTTGTGGGCCCAAGATGCTAACTTACGACATACAAATTATCGTAAATTAAAGATAAAACGACGGTATATTCCATCGAAGGTGTAATTATCAGCCCACTAAAAGTGGGCTCCACTTCCCTAACTTGCGACGGTTTTTATAGATTTGTTACGAAATGAATACTTATGACGAAATGGTAACTAATGACGAAATATGTACTTACGAAAAAATCGGTACTTGTGACAGAATTGATATTTATGGCGAAAAGGTTATTTGTGACGAAAATCTGAACTTAAAACTTGAGCAAAAATGTCGAATATTTTCCGTCGCAATTGGGCCAATTGCGACGAATTCTAGTGTAAAAATATATATTTTTTAGCCCAATAAACCATTAGTCCCGGTAAAAAAATATAGCCATGTATTTATACAACTCAGCCCAATAGTTTGTCAAAAACACTCACCCCAATATTAGCAAGGATCAAATTTAACCTGTTAGCCCAATTTAGAGACATATATATAACCAAATAATGATATAAAGTAGAAAACAAAAATTAAGAGAAAAAAATAATTTAAAATTTCAAAACATAAAAATATATACAACTAAAAAATTAGGTTTGGCGCTCAACACATTCAATTGTCATATATATTGGATTATATATTCTTCCACTGTCGATTAGACCACTCAGGCACTCACCATGTGAGTAATTTTAACTTCTTTAATTTTTAATTGATTTTGCATATGTGTAATATGATATGTGTGTGTCTATATATACATGTGCGTAGATGTTCTTTTTTATTGTATTCGTTAAGAAATTAGTTTATAAATCCTGTGATTATTGTAAGTTATTAGCGATTAATCTCTTAGTTTAATAGTTAATTAGGTTATTTTTTATTTAATAGGCAAAGATATTTAAAATTTAGTATAAATTAAATGACATAATAATTTATTTATTTTACATGACTAAATTTCAATTATTTTTTATTTTATTATGGACAGAGTTTAATATATTCATTCAAGTTCAGTTTGAACACGATTATTTTTTATGTACTCACATAAATTAAATATAATCTCATATTTTGACTTGTTACGGGAATCAAGATCAAAAGAGGAAAACATTATATTCCTATTTTTCTAATCCTACGGCTACTACTAGTACTCCGCCTACATATATAGTTGGTTGTCCCCACTGAATAAAATGATGTGATAATGTCACAGTAACATAGAACATGCATGCATAATCTTCTTCCAAAGCTAAGCTAATCTCATGTCAATATCATATCTCTTCATCAACTATTTAAAAAAGAAACACGTCACTGTGATGTGTTTGCATTAGTTGTGTGCTTGATCATATATTTTATGTTCCTCCTTTCATCTTTTTTCTGTTATAGGATATTTCCCGTCCTACTTTATTAGCTGTCAGTGACGGTTTTACAAAGTTACAACTGAGGCATTAAGAGTATGTGGGAAGATTGTGTGTGTTATTCATCCAAACACCCAAGTCCAATTCATCATCTTGTTCTTGTTAAGTAACCAATGGCTCTAAAATCTTAAGATTTAGAAGAAGGCCTGAACACGATCTTATACTCTTCCCCCTCATTCATACAATTCGTATCGATTGATAATCACAAATATAACCAATACCAATATATCATAATAATAACAAATACCTTTGGGTGAGCTCGACAACAAACAACTGTTATCCATCTTTTTTCAAACTGCTGTCTATGTGGAAATATCTTATAGTGTCGTACAACAATTTTTTAAGTGCATTGTTGTTTTGAATGATAAACTCAACGCTTAAAAACCGTTGTTACTATATTAACTTATAGTGACTTGTGACAACAATTTTGTACATTATGTTGTGTAATTCAAGCCACTGTTTTTCATAAGAGTTATCTTACAAAACATCAAATAGCGGACGAAAATAGTTGTATATGTGGTATCCCCTCATCGAGTCAAACAATGGTTTTTAAAAGCAATTTTGTTGTAAATCTTATACACAACGCCTAAATATCGTTGTTACTATAATAACTTATATTGACTTAAGAAAACAATTTTTTTTAAATAAATTGTCTTAGGAAACATCAAACAATGGGATAAAATAGTTGTCTCAAATATTTTTTTTAATAAAAGTTGTTTTTCATTAAATCAGAAAAAATCCGACAATATTGTCTCCAACAAAATTGATGGAGGAGACCTAAAATCCAAGAATCAATTAAGCGCACAAAGAATTTTGCAATCTCATGTGCCACCCTATTTGCTTGATTTCTATAAAAATCTACAAACACTCCTCCTCTACTAATAAGCATAGATTTGCATTGTTGCACCAGGTTACCCAGCTCGAGCAAATTAGTGTTTTCTCATCTTATTGCTTTGATAAATAGTTGTGAATCGCTCTCAATGGTTACTGTTGACATTGGAAGATAATCCAACCATGAAAGAGCCTCGACAATCCCTACCATCACTACAAGAAATTTGGCTAAATTCCACCGATTTTGGTCTAAAATGGCTATTTTTGACCAACCCATTGTTGGTCGAACAAAGGCTAGTCGAAAATAAGGGGTGGGGTTGAATTTATCCAAATTCGACCGAACTAAATTCGACCGAACTAAATTCGACCGAATAAAAATGACCAACTTAATTCGACCGAAATTGGTTGAAAAAACTCAGCCCAAAATTACTACGCTAAATTCGACCAAATCTGGTCAAAATAAGTATTCTAAATTAGACCAAATTTGGTAGAATTTAATAAGCACGAGATTTTTAAAAAACAGCAGCAGAATGCATTTTGTTGCTCAACAAAATTTTTTGAACTTTTTACTAGGTTTTTCATAATGTAATTTCATAAAATAATAATGGACACAATAGTAATTTTTGTTTATTAATATAAAATTACAAAATATATAATATAGATTTTAGAATACAACAATTTCTATCCTTTTGTAACATATTGAAAATTAAAAATTATAAATTTAACTCACCCAGATGATAAACAAATAAAAAAAACTTAAATCGGTTCATATACATGAACTAATTAATACAAGTCTTATTTTACATCTTAGTTTTCGAAAATGAATTTATCGGAGGCGGATGGCATAAACTCTCGTCTGAGGTGATAGTGATGAACTCGCAGAAATTGTTGTGAAATGGTGAACTCCCCGGAATCTGTGTGAATCGGATGAATTCACTGAAATTGGTTTAAAATAATTTGCCACTTGGATAAATATAATTAGATGATATTTAGTATGAGAGATGTGTGTTTGTGTTAGGTCACACTTTCACTGTAGAGGGGGTGAATACAGTGTTTATTACAATCAAATCAAACTTCAAGAACTTATGTAAGAGAAAACAAACTTTATTGAAACAATAAACTCTGTTACAATCTGGAACTGTTATCTCTCAGTGATGAACAAAATATCATGAGAGCTGCTAGGGTTACAGTAAATAATATTCTCGATAATGATAACACTTATAGTGTAAACCCTATGTCTGTGTTTATATATTACACAGTTACAAGATAATCGCTAATTGATATGGAATATAATTCTGCTTCCTAATATATATCAATCAGATATCTTTCCTTCCAAGTATTCCATTCTTTACAGAATTCCTTCTTCATGCATATCTCTTCTTATGTTTATCTTGATCTTCTTAACTTTAATCAGCTACTGTCCTTATCTGATCGTCCTTCAGCACTTAAGTTCTGATATCTATCTCCTGATGCTTATCTCCTGATAACATAAGTACTGATATCCCTTAAGTTCTGACGTCCAGTATAAGTACTGATCAGTTAAGTACTGATTTGTTCTGTTCAAATAAGATCTGAAATCTAAACATAAAACATATTAGCCATGACATTATCAAATATATCTAACAATCTCCCCCAACTTGTAAATTAGCAAAATATACAAGTTTAACAAATATTTGATGATGTCAAAAACATTAAGTACAAATGCATGAGAAATAGACAAGATAACTACAACTTACAGTCCTTAAAGCTTTTACCAATTCAACTTCTGATAACAACTTTAGTCTGTATACACATCAGAATTTAAGTAGTTGTAGATCTTTGACTTGGCTTCATCATTTTCTGATCTCTCTGATGTCAGGAGTTGTTCTGAGATAATTCTTCAACAAACATTTCTCAGCATATCTGAGTTCATCAATCATTCTCCGTTTGACATCTTTAAGCTCTGCAGTATCTTCACCAGTTTGAAATATTGCAGCTCTGAGATCATTAATCTTTGCTCTTCTCAACTCCCGATCTAGTCTTATGACATAAGCTTTGTTAGACTCTAGATTGAATTCAAGCCCCTTAATACCAAGATATGTTCTGATCTGTGCAGTATTAGGCTTCATATCAACAATATCACCATTGTGATTTCTGTACTTTGGAACATATATGCTGTCAGACTTAACAGAATAAAGTCTTTTCTGTCTCTGAATCTGTTCTTTCAAATAATTTGCAGCAGTCCCTGTCAATCTGTCATCCACTTGAAGTAAGAATAATACATGCTCCAATTCTTCAAAATACTTCAATGGAATGGCATTTTGTCTTATATGATAAACCCTACCATCTGTCATGAAATACAACAAGATGTGTTCCTTCAAGTAGGTATGGTAAACCATTTATACAGATTCCAATTGATTCAATCTTTCAGGAGTTGCTCCAATTCCTGGTTCACACAAGGAAGTTGGATCATTGGTAGTGTTGTGTACTCTTCTTTCATCAGCACTTCCCAATCCAGTTTTATCTCTTGCTTCCTTTCCAGTAACTACTCTAGCTTCAAAACGACTTGCAGTAGTCTTCAAAGGTTGAGTTTGTTTTGCTTTAGTGAATCCTGGTAGGAGTGTATTTGATCTTCCTTCTGATATCAAGTTAACTTGAGCTGTGTCAGAGGTTACTTGCTTCTTTTGAATATCAGAACTTTTAATTTCTTGACTCTGAACAACTTGAGCTGTGTCAGAGGTTGTTTTAAGAACTTTTTTTGAAGTCAGAGCAAGATTATCTTTGTCATCAGTAATTTCTTCATCTTCAGGAGGTACATAGACTTTAACAGGTTCACCAACCTTTTCTTTACCCTTGGATCTTGGATCTATCTTTGGTTGTGATTTAGCAAATGTTGCTTCAGTTTGTGCCTTTTCTTTAATCACAATACCTTTCAGTTTTGGAAGTGACTTTTTACCAGAAGCTTCGGATTTAGATGTGACTTTCTCTGATTTAAGTCTAGCTTCTTCTTCCTTTAAACTTTCCAAGTCCATTCCTGGATTTTCTTGAATAAATAACTGTCTTGACATTTCTTCATCAAGATCTAGAAGTTCATCAGAATTTATTCTTTTACCAGTATCAGAACTTAATCTCTTCCCAGTATCAGAACTTATCCTGTGACTTGCAATTTCAGCATTTCTTGATGAGAATCTTTTACTTTGACTATGACCTCCACCCATTCCAGAGTTTCCTTGGTCATCTTTTTCATCATCCTTTCCTTGCAGTGTCTTGTCATCCTTGCATTTGGACTTAATCACTTTCTCCCCCTTTTTGGCATCAGCAGGAAGTAGAAGAGAGATAAGCAATTCCACTGAAGATTGGATTTCTGTCAGTTGTGATTGCTGAGAAGCTTGATTTTGCACAATTTTATCAATCTGTGCTTGTTGGCGATCTTGAGTCTTCTCAATATAAGCAATCCTGTCCATAGATGGTTGAAAGAACTTTTTCTTATCAAGTTTCCAAACTTGTTCTTGTTTGGTAAAGTTCTCCTGAATCTTGTGTATTTCGGCATGAGTAGTTGAATGAAGACCTTGTAGATGTTTAGTACTCAATACAGTGACACGAAGTTGAGCTTTGAAATCATCAGAATTTAACATTTCATCAACTTTAGTAAAGTGCTCAGTAAGATGTAACGCAGATGGAATACATGAGACTGAGTTCCATTCCTTAGTCCACTCCTGTCCTGCAGGAGTTTCACTCCAAGGCACTGGTGGTTCCTCTGTAACATACTTCTTTACTAGTTCAGACTTTGAAAGAGGAATGTGTCCTGAAGGACCTGCTGCATCAGTATTTGCAGTTGGAGCAGCATCACCGGTATCTCCAGCATGTGCAGCATCAGAACTTATAGAATCAGTATCATCTGATATAATAGCAGTGTGAGTAGCAATGGAGGTGTCAGCATCCTCTAATTGCTGATCTGATGCTAAGTTCTGATCAACAGCCAAATCCTGATGCTCACCTAAAGTCTGATCATCAGTGTCTAGATGCAGAGAAGGTGACTTAGATAATTCCGGAGTTTTAATAGCATCAGTATCAGTTGTTGGCAAAAGATTTGTTGCTGTTGGAGCTTCTAAGAAAATTACTCCAGGCACAACTAAGTGTTGATCAGCATTATCAGCACTTGTGCCTTGATGACCAAGAGACACAGATGGGAAATTAGCCTTGTTAGATACAGTGTCCTGAGATGGAGTGGATGGAGAAGAAGTAACTGGAGCAAATTCTTTTTCTTGTGAGATCAGAGATTCCTGATCCCCTTCCTTAGCTGCTTCCTCATCATCATCTGAAACTGGCCTTTTTGCCCTCTGTTTCTTGTATGTCCTTGGTAATTTAGAGTCCTTAGAAGTGTCAGGAATTGTCATTTTTCTAAGCCTCTTGAGAAGCTTAGATCCTCCAAGTTCAGAATCCTTCTGAGAAATCTTTTTCTCAGCTGCAGTTACCACAGGTTCTGAAGAAAGAATCGGTTCCTCAGAATCTGAGTCATCTCTCAAAGTGATCCTCCTCTTCTTCTGAGGTGTGTGAGAAACAGTCTTTGTTCTCTTTGGCTTGGAAGATGTAGGTTTCACATAGGACTTGAGATATGTTCTGAGAGATGGTTGAGAGGTTTGAGGTGGCTGAGTAGAGATGGTAGGTGCTGATGAACCAGGTTCTGATGTTTGAACATCAGGATAAAGTGCAGTGTACTTAACAGGATCATAGGTGATTAAGGCTTGTTTGACAGATAAAGGTATTAAGAGGGGTCTTAACACAGCCTTTTTATTATCAGAAGATAATAAATCAGTAAAAGCTCTCTTAGCTATTCTGAAAGATGGAATGAGATCACCAAAATTTTGGGGGGAATTACAACAAAAATTATAAATAAGCTGACAAAATCTTGCAAAATATATAGTATTGCGATCTTCTGTCATCCTATCCCCAATAGAACCCAAAACTGCACGTGCATAATCAAAATCAGTGTGATTTAGAAGTGCATACCCGATTTGTTGGCTGAATATGGGAATTGCATCAAAATTTGAACATTTGTTGGCGAAAGCTTTGGTAATGCAATCAAAGAAGAAACTCCATTCCCTCCGTATGAAGGATCTCTTCAACTGTCCAAGCTTGGTCAATGTCCCTTCATATCCCAGACTAACCATCATATGTTGAAGAACTGAGTCATCAACAGTAGAATAAACACAGTCCTCAGGAAGCTGTAATGCCTGTCTAACCGTAGACAGAGTCACAACATACTCATTTTCCCCTGATGAAAATATTAAACTTGGGGATCCGTGAGCACCACCATTGTCATATACTCCACTCCTCCAAAACTCCAGTACTTGAACCCCAGAAATTGATGTAGGCTCAGTTAGAGCAAACCCAATATCAGAACTTGTGAGAAAGTCTTGAATAAAATGAAATTCAGAGGGTGCCTCTGTAGTGTGTAGTATCGCAGAGAAGTTATTAGGAACAAACTTTGCTCCATCAAAGAGAATGTCCTTGGGTGCCATGATGTTTTGATAAGAAAATAGTAACCTATAATGTGTTTGAGAAAATGCCTCTGAAAAGAAAATCGTCAGAAGATGAGAGAGTTTAAAAGTAAAGAGAGAGATAAAATATAATGGTAAATAAAAGATTTGACAATCTTTGCTCTCTTTTACTTATACACAAAAAGTAACCGTTGAGGACACATGGCAGACATGCATTTAAAAGTAGTGGTAAATACCTGGACACCTGTTTTTCATAGAGAAAGCAAAAAGTAATGGGCACGGTAAATAAGGAATAATTACCACCCACTTGCAGTTTTTCAAGGAAAAACAAACCGTTTCACTTACCTAGATTCCATTAATCAAGGTGAATCAGTTTTAATTTAAAATTGAAACTGTTCCCACTAATTCAAATATTTTACTCTGCAATATTAATATTCTGAGAAAAAAACTGTGTGTGAGAATGAGTAAAATCAATCAGTTAAGTAAGTACTGATAAAACATTATCAGAACTTAAAATCAGACACAATTTATACGATCATCAGAATATTTATCAGGATTTATCAATGCGTATCAAAATTTCTCAGAGACAAGATCATAAGACTTAAAACAAGTTCCATTAATATATCAAAATAATACATTGATGAAATTGAAATTACATCAGAACTTTTACATTCTTGTCCTAAGCTTCTAAATCTAACATCAACAGCCTTAGTCCTAGCTAAGAAGCCTGACAACGCTGAGGATGAAGAAGAACAGGAAGAAGACGAGATTAAGTCATCTTCCTCTTCCTATCTTCGACAAACAAGATAGCGAGTCGAATGATTCGCTCTTGCTGACGGATAGCTTCCCGCCGTTCCGCCTCCAATCGATCAAAATGAAGCTAGTAGTCCATCTCGAAGAACAGAAGTTGGTTCAACACCGCCTGTGGGACAGAGCCCCATATCTCTTCAGGAATGGCAGTTACATGCCACTCCTGCTGCCAGTCGGCGCAGCTAAGCTCCATATGAAAATTTTGGTAATTCAAAAACATGTTGTATCGAACCATGATGCTTTTGAAAAAAAATATGAAGTTAAGATTGTGAGAAAAATTGATGAAAGGGCTAAAGTGAAGTGGCTGATTATATAGGCAAGAGAATGCCAGGAGACGCGAAGATATTTAATGCTGACAGATAGAGTTAAGTCTACCTCGTCTCCCTAGACTTGAAAAAGAATAATAGTCATTGGAAAAGGAATGTGCACATGTAACAAGAGTGAACTGTTCAAGGACGAGTGCCATTATGTTTTAACCATAGACTATTAATCTTCCACTTCAACATTTCGAAATTAATCTGAGACTGTTACCAAATTTTACTCACAGATAAGTCAAGTAAAGGGTTAGACTGAAAAATCAGAACTTAGACCTATACCAGAACTTAACAGTCATCAGAACATAATGTCTTAACTCGAACAAGGAATATCTATCTTAGTAAGTTTTCATACAAGTTCTGAGTTATAGTCTTCAGGACTTAATCATCAGAGCATATAACTAGAACATGTCCTCAGAATTTGTGCAAAGGGACACAGTGACTGTTTGTCTAAAAGAACATAGACCACCACAAAAATTTCATCATTCATATGGAGTAATTTGTGTGTGCATTAAGCTAAATAACTAATAAAGAGTAAAGTCTGATCTACTTCAGTACATCTTAGAAATAAGTCATAATTAAAATTTTGCTAAAGAGCTGTCATCATCCTGAAACCTACTGATAAATGAGTTCATGCATGAGTCCACCTCAACTGTTTTTGTGCTAATTTTATGCATCTTTAAAATTCTCTTTTACAGTGGCTTCTCAGTGTAAGTGAGTCACGACTGCTTATCAGAATTTATGCTATTATCAGAGTATTTCTCCAGTAATCATAGAGTGTGAACAGTCACCAAGAAAAATATTTTGCTTTTCTAATGCATATTTACTTAATACCAGCTATGCACTTGGGTCGTCCCATTCACATTTTTACTCTAGATCTCAAAGGAGTACCTGATATTATTCTTTGATTTTTGTTCTTCTTCTTTTGATAAGTGAGGTTTATCAGCACTTAGTACATTCAGCAGTTTTACTAGAATCAGAACTTAAACAGATGAGTAGCATTATTCTAATTTGGGACTTAGTAATAAGATGAACAAAGTAAACTAAACTAAGCTCAAGTATCAAAATTTGCTTGTGTCATAAGATTTCCACAGAAATAATTACTTCTTTCATGGGATCATTTGTTTATTGAAGACTAGTAGGTCAGTATCTAGCACAATTATCCTCATAGAATAGAATGATTACTTAAACAGATATATCACTTATTAGAGTTAAGAGATATGTATCAGACAACAGTCAGTACTTAAAAACATTTATCAATTAATGCACAGAATATTCAAAGAGATTAATTCTGTAAATACTGATCATAAAGTCTGATAACATAGAACAAGGTTAAGCAGATTTAGAGAAAGAACCTGAAATCATTCCAAGTTCATTTACCAATTTTGTAAAGGTAGCTTCACACAGTGGTTTTGTGAAGATATCTGCTACTTGTTGATCTGTGGGAACAAAATGTAATTCCACTGTACCTTCATCCACATGTTCCCTGATGAAATGGTACCTGATGCTGATGTGCTTTGTCATAGAGTGTTGAACTGGATTACCTGTCATAGCAATAGCACTTTGATTATCACAGTAAATAGGGATTTTGAAATATGTTAACCCATAATCCAGTAACTGATTCTTCATCCAAAGAATCTGTGCACAGCAGCTTCCTGCAGCAATATACTCTGCTTCTGCAGTTGATGTGGAAATTGACTTTTGTTTCTTGCTATACCAAGAAACCAACCTGCCTCCAAGAAATTGGCAGCTACCACTTGTGCTTTTCCTGTCAATTTTGCAACCTGCAAAATCTGCATCTGAGTAACCTATTAATTTAAAATCTGATTCTCTAGGATACCATAATCCTAGATCAGCTGTTCCTTTAAGATACTTAAAGATTCTTTTTACAGCTGTTAAGTGAGGTTCTCTTGGATCTGCTTGAAATCTTGCACAAAGACAGGTAGCAAACATGATATCTAGTCTACTAGCAGTTAGATAGAGAAGTGAGCCAATCATACCTCTGTAATCAGTAATATCTACTGAATTACCAGTATCCTTATCCAGTTTTGTTGCAGTGGCCATGGGAGTGGATGCACTTGAACAGTCTTGCATTCCAAATTTCTTCAGCAAGTTTCTGGTGTACTTAGATTGACAAATAAAAGTTCCTTCTTCACTCTGCTTGACTTGAAGGCCCAGAAAATAACTAAGTTCTCCCATCATACTCATCTGATATCTTGACTGCATTAGGTTGGCAAACTTTTTGCAAAGTTTGTCATTTGGAGACCCAAAAATAATATCATCAACATAAATCTGGATCAAAAGTAAGTCCTTGCCATGGTTGAGATAGAACAGTGTTTTGTCAATAGTTCCTCTGTTGAATCCACTTTCCAGAAGAAACTGAGCTAAAGTCTCATACCATGCTCTAGGAGCTTGCTTAAGTCCATAAAGTGCTTTATCAAGCCTGTAGACATAATCTGGATGTTTGGAATCTACAAAGCCTGGAGGTTGTTCAACATATACTTCCTCTTCCAATTCTCCATTGAGAAAAGCACTTTTCACATCCATTTGAAAGACAGTAAACTTTTTGTGAGCAGCATAAGCCATGAATATCCTTATGGCTTCTAACCTAGCAACTGGCGCAAATGTTTCATCATAGTCAATTCCCTCCTGTTGAGAATATCCTTTTGCAACCAGCCTTGCCTTGTTCCTTACAATTATGCCATCACTGTCAGTTTTGTTTCTGAATACCCACTTTGTACCAACAACCGGTCTATTCTTAGGTCTTGGCACTAAGGTCCAGACTTTGTTTCTTTCAAATTCATTCAACTCTTCCTGCATTGCTTGCACCCAATCAGCATCTTGAAGAGCTTCTTCCACTTTCTTTGGCTCAGACTGAGAAAGAAAAGAATTGTAAAGACACTCATTCAAAGTACCTGTTCTAGTTCTGACACCTGCCTCAGGATTTCCAATTATCAAGTCAGGTGTATGTGATTTTGTCCACTTCCTTGCAGATGGAAGATTTTCTGTAGAACTGGATGCTCCCCCATGATTCATGCTGTCTTCGGTTTCATTTTCTGATGCTCCCCCTGAAACTATGCTCTCTGAGTTGGATCCTTCAGTATTTAGATTTTCAGTACTGTCAGTACTTGGCTTATCAGAACTTGACGAATCAGAATTTGAAGAGCCAGATGTATGTTCTGATGCTTCTTGAGATATGATAATATCTTGAGTATGCTCCCCCTGCATTGGTGCATCTTCCTTTGACGTAGTCACCACAGTTTCAATAACATCAGAGTTTAATCCATCAGAATTTACAGTATCAGGACTTAGACTGTTAGGACTTGAGGTATCAGAATATAAATCTTCATTTTCAAATCTCAGCTGATCATGATCAATGCAATCTTCAAGTCCAGTGATCATCTTGTCATCAAAAGAGACATTGATAGATTCCATGACCACTTTTGTTCTCAAATTATAGACTCTGAAGGCTTTTGTAGAAAGTGAATATCCAACAAAGATTCCTTCATCAGCTTTTAGATCAAACTTGGATAGCTGTTCAGGATGAGTCTTGAGAACAAAACACTTACTTCCAAATACATGAAAGTATTTGAGATTTGGCTTCTTGTTTTTCACCATCTCATATGGTGTTTTTCCATGCTTGTTAATGAGTGTTGCATTTTGAGTAAAACAAGCAGTCTGCACAGCTTCAGCCCAGAAATAGGTTGGAAGCTTTGCTTCTTCAAGCATTGTTCGTGCAGCTTCAATGAGAGTTCTATTCTTCCTTTCAACAACTCCATTTTGCTGTGGAGTTCCAGGAGCAGAAAATTCATGCTTTATTCCATGATTTTTGCAGAACTCTTCCATTATCAGATTCTTGAATTCAGTGCCATTATCACTCCTCAAAATTTTCACAGAATCTTTGATCAATTTATCCAGATGTTTGACATGATCAATCAGGATAGATGGAGTTTCACTTTTTGTGTGCAAGAAATACACCCATGTGTATCTGGTGAACTCATCTACTATGACCAACGCATATTTCTTCTTTGCAGTAGACATGACATTCACTGGACCAAATAGATCAACATGAAGTAGATAATAAGGCTCAAGAATTGATGATTCAGTCTTGCTCTTGAACGAAGATTTTCTTTGTTTAGCCTTCTGATATGAGTCACAAAGACCATCAGGAACAAACACTGATTTTGGCAGTCCTCTCACAAGATCTTTCTTGATCAGTTCATTTATCTTGTTGAAGTTTAAATGAGAGAGTTTCTTGTGCCAATTCCAGCTTTCTTCAGTTGAGGCTCTACTCACTAAACAGATTGCAGAACCATCAGAACTTGTTGAAAGCTTAGCTTCATAAATGTTACCACGCCTGAATCCCTTCAGAACAATTTTTTCTTTAGATTTACTAACTATTTCCCAATGTTCTGCAAAGAAATCAACATGATAACCTCTGTCACAGATTTGACTTATACTCAGTAAGTTGTGTTTAAGTCCTGAGACCAGAGCTACATCTTTAATGATGACATTCCCAAGATTGATATTTCCATATCCCAAAGTTTTTCCAATGTTGCCATCTCCATAAGAAACACTTGGGCCAGCTTTCTCCACAAATTCTGATAGCAGGGCCTTATTTCCAGTCATATGTCCTGAACATCCACTGTCCAGAACTAAAATATTTTTCCTGTTGCCCTGCAATCAAAAAGACCATTAATTATTAGTTTTAAGGACCCAGACTTGCTTGGATCCTTTGGCCTTTTTAGGTTTGTTAACATTTGCAGCGGATTTAGCATCAGATTTTATGTTAACAGTGTTCTTATCAGAACTTATACTACCAGACTTTGAATCAGAACTTACACTAAAAGGAACAACAGAAACTTTCTTTAAAGAAGGTTTTATTTGATAATAATCATAGTACAAACTATGATATTCCTTACAAGTATAAATGGAATGCCATAAACTACCACAATGAAAACAAGGATCTTGTGGTTTGTATCTAACAGACTGACTCTTAACTCCTGATTTTGTAGATAAGGAGTTAATATTCTTATTCTTCCTGCAAAAAGAAGCCAGATGGTTAGAACTTCCACAGTTATGACACGCTTTCCTAGGAGCATCAGGAACAGATTTATAGTTATTGCTTTTATTCACACCTTTCTTTCCATTCCTGTTTTTCCTAGGTGATTTTACCTTGTTTGCATTCTTAACATCTTTCAGCTTATGCTTAAGCTGCTTCTTTGTCATTAAGCCTATGTTAACTTCAGCTGTCTTTTCCTGTTTTAGTTTGTCAGAAGCTAATTCCTTTTTAACTTCTGATTTATCATTTTCAGATTTTTCAGTTACAAACTTAACAGGTTTTAACTTCGGATTTTGCTTATCAACAGGCTTAATTTCTACAGTTCCTTTTTCATTTTTATTTTCTCCATAACCTAAGCCCTCTTTCCAGTTTCCACTGCTTAGCAAATTTTGAGTTGTTTTGCCAGAGTTAGTCCAAGTTCTGATAATCTCTCTCTCCTTTTCTAACTCAGTTTTTAGAGATTCATTCATTTTTAGCACTTCATCCCTAACATAAAAAGCATCATCTCTATCCTTCTGAGTTTGATGGAACATGACTAACTCTTTTTCTAAGAAATCATTTCTTTTCCTAAAAGCAAGATTTTCAGAAGTTAATCTTTCACATGTTAAAGTTTGATCTCTATAACTAACAAACATGGTTTTAAGATATCTTCTCAACTCATTAATATCATCAGTATGAAAAGCATAAGTAGTCTGAGGTACCTTTGTTTCAGCAGCTTCAGAACTGCTCTCAGAACTTGATTTATCAGCATTTGCCATCAATGCATAGTTCTCCTCACTTTCAGAGTCTGAGGTGTCTGTCCAGCTTTTCTGCTTTGTGACAAGAGCTTTGCCTTTGTCACTCTTGGTCTTCTTGCAATCAGGAGATATGTGGCCCTTCTCACCACAATTATAACATTTAACATTAGCGTAATCTCCTCTGTCAGACTTTCCTCCTCTTCCTTCAGATCTTCTGAAATTCTTCTTATCAGAACTTATGCCTTTCCTGGAAAACTTCTTTCCCTTCCTGAACTTCCTGTATGCAATCTTTGTGATTCCTTTCACCATAAGAGCACACAGCTTCATCATCTCCTCATCAGCATCAGTTTCAGGCAAGCTTTCAGAATCTGAGTCATCATCACTCTCAGAACTTGATGACTCAGTATCAGACTTTATGATAAGAGCTTTACCCTTGTCTTTCTTTGAGGAAGGTGGTTTGGGGGATTCCTCTTCATCCTTGAGAGCAACTGTCCTTGACTTTCCTCCTTTCCTCTTGCTTCTTTGTTCCATCTCAAGTTCATGAGTCTTGAGCATTCCATAGATTTCATCAAGAGTTGTTTCATCAAGATTGTAGTTGTCTCTTATTGTTGTTGCCTTCAAATCCCAACATTCAGGAAGAGCTAACAGGAATTTAAGATTTGTATCTTCAAGATCATACTCCTTATTAACCAATGACAAGTCATTCAAGAGTTTGACAAATCTATCATATACATCAGTCAATGACTCATTAGTCCTAGAGTCAAAGTGTTCATACTCTTGAGTGAGTATTGTCTTCCTGTTCTTCTTAACTGTTTCAGTTCCTTGACACCTTGTCTCCAGTGCATCCCATATCTCCTTAGCAGTCTTGCAGTTGATTACCCTGTTTGACATTACATTATCAATGGCACTATGCAATAAGTGTCGTACCTTGGCATCCTTAGCAATAGATGTTATATCTTCAGCAGTGTAATCACTCTTTTCCTTTGGTACGGTCTTTGCTGCTTCACCTGCAACTACAACAGCGAGCTTGGTAGGTTTGTGAGGCCCTTCCTTGATTCTATCAAGGTATTCTGGATCTGTTGCTTCCAGAAACATGGTCATCCTTACCTTCCATATGGGATATTCAGATGGTCTCAATATGGGAACTCTGATAGTCTCATATCGACTCTGAGTTGATGTCTTTGATGATTCCTCAGTTTTGGTAGGCTTAGTTGGAGTTTCTGTGTCAGACATGATTGTGTTTGGATCTTTAACTGTATGTGTGTTAACAGAAGGCTCTGATACCACTTGTTAGGTCACACTTTCACTGTAGAGGGGGTGAATACAGTGTTTATTACAATCAAATCAAACTTCAAGAACTTATGTAACAGAAAACAAACTTTATTGAAACAATAAACTCTGTTACAATCTGGAACTGTTATCTCTCAGTGATGAACAAAATATCACGAGAGCTGCTAGGGTTACAGTAAATAATATTCTCGATAATGATAACACTTATAGTGTAAACCCTATGTCTGTGTTTATATATTACACAGTTACAAGATAATCGCTAATTGATATGGAATATAATTTTGCTTCCTAATATATATCAATCAGATATCTTTCCTTCCAAGTATTCCATTCTTTACAGAATTCCTTCTTCATGCATATCTCTTCTTATGTTTATCTTGATCTTCTTAACTTTAATCAGCTACTGTCCTTATCTGATCGTCCTTCAGCACTTAAGTTCTGATATCTATCTCCTGATGCTTATCTCCTGATAACATAAGTACTGATATCCCTTAAGTTCTGACGTCCAGTATAAGTACTGATCAGTTAAGTACTGATTTGTTCTGTTCAAATAAGATCTGAAATCTAAACATAAAACATATTAGCCATGACATTATCAAATATATCTAACAGTTTGTGTGTGTCTGTGTGTGTTTATATGTATATTATTTGGAATATACAAAATATGTATGAGTGTGTGTGTACTTAGAGAGTAAGGTTAAGTATGAGTGTAATTTTTTTATAAGAGAATGAAAATGAATGAGGAATATAAAGAAAAAAAGATGAGGGTAAAAGATTGAATGGTTGGGATGAAAGAAATGAGAAATAAATGAATGATCAAGATTAATTCAAGTTGGCAATTCATGTGCTTTCTTCTCAGCCAATAGAAGCGGGACAAATGCCAATTTTGAAATATGCTAAATTCGACCAATAATGGTCAAATTTACAATTTTCAACCAGATTTATTCGAAAATATAACACTGGTAAATTCTACCATTTTTTGTCAAATTTAGTAGTTAAATTTGAATAATTTTGGTCAAATTTAGCAGCTAAATTTGACCAATTCTGGTAGAATTTAGAAGTTAAATTGAACAACTACGGTTTGTGGTACTCTTTAATGCATGTGACACAGATATTTGTTCAAATATTTAAGATTTTAATATTTAAATAGATTGATTTTTCACATACACTCTTAATTTAAATATATTTTTGGTGATATGACAAAATTTAAAAAAAAAGAAATTTATTTGGTTTTTTATTTTGACAGTCAACCAGTAGTTTGATCGGTATTTGTTACTAGTGTCTAACCCTATATTGATATTTCAATTTAATTAAAAAATATTTATGAATAATCCAAACATACGGATGTCAAGATCTATATATTTTAGTGATATGACAAAAAATTTAGAAACAAAATAAATTGATATTATTTGTTATTTTAACAATCAACTAATAGTTTGAATATTACTTCTAACTAATATTTAGTCCTATATTGATGTTTTAATTTTTAAAAAAATATGTGGCTAATTCAACCATACGAATGTTAAGATCTATATATTTAATGATACCACAAAATTTTAAGAAAAATATAAATTTATTTAGTTTTCTATTTTAACAGTTAACAAGTAGTCTTACCGGTATTTCTTACCCGTGTTTAATCCTATAATGATGTTTCGAATTTAAAAAATATTAATGAATGATCCAACCGTCAAAATGTCAACATATATTTATTTTGGTGATGTGATAAAAGTTTTAGAAAAGAATAAATTGATTTTGCCTGTTATTTTAACAATCAACCAATAGTTTGAATAGTAATTCTCAATAGTGTTTAAACTCTTATTGATGTTTCAATTTTTTTAAAAATATATATGAATAGTTCAACTATACGGATGTTAAGATATATATTTTTTGATGATATCACAAATTTTTTAGAAAAATATAAATTTATTTAGTTTGCTATTTTAACAGTTAACAAGTAGTCTCACCTGTATTTCTTATTTAGTTTGCGATTTTGGTCGAATTTAGATAAATTCGACCGGTTTTGGTCTAAAATAGCTATTTTCGACCAACTAGTTTTTGGTCGAATAAAGGCTAGTCAAAAATAAGGGGTGCGGTCGAATTTAGCTAAATTCGACCGAATAAATTTGACCAACCAAATTCGACTAAAATTGGTTAAAAAAACTCAGCCCAATTTTTTTTGACAAAAAATTAAATTTTTCGTAGAATTCAAAAATCCCGACCACAAATACTAAATTCGACCAAATCTGATCGAAATTACACGCTAAATTCGACCAAATCTGGTCGAAATAAGTATGCCAAATTCGAACAAAGTTGGTAGAATTTAATAAGCACCATATTTTTAAAAAATAGCAGCATAATGCATTTTGGAACTTTTTACTAGTTTTTCAATAATGTAATTTCATAAAACAATAACGGACACAATAGCAGTTTTTGTTTACTAATATTAAAATTAAATAAATAAATAATATAGATTTTAGAATACAACAATTTCTATCCTTTAGTAACATATCGAAAATCAAATATTATAAGATTAACTCACCCAAATGATAAACAAATATGAAAAAAATAAAAAATAAATTTAAATTGGTTCATATAAATGAACTATTTGATACAAGTCTTATTTTACTTCTAAGTTTCCGAAAATAAATTTTCCCGAGGTGATGGCATAAACTCTCGTCAGAGGTGATGGAGATGAACTCGCCGTAATTGTTCTGAAATGGTGAACTTGCCGAAATTGGTGTGAATCGGATGAATTCATCTGAATTGGTTTAAATTAATTTGCCATTTGGAAAAATATAATTAGATGAGATTTAGCATGAGAGATGTGTATGTGTATATTATTGGGAATATACAAAATATGTACGAGTGTGTATGTAGTTAGAGAGTAAAGTTAAGTATGAGTGTAATTTCTTTATAAGAGAGTGAAATTGAATGAGGAATATAATGAGAAAGATATGAGGGTGAAAGATTGAATGGATGGGATGAAAGGATTGAAAAATAAATGATGGTCAAGATTAATTCAAGTTGGCATTCCATGTGTTTTCTTCTCAGCCAATAGAAGCGTGACTAATGGCAATTCTGAAATGTGCTAAATTCGACCAATAAGGGTTAAATTTATAATTTCAACTAGATTTAGTCAAAAATAAAACATGGATAAATTCGAGTCTACCATTTTTGGTCGAATTTAGCAGTTAAATTTGACTAATTTTGGTAGAATTTAGCAGCAAAATATGACCACTTTTGGTAGAATTTAGTAGCTAAATTGAACAACTACGGTTTGCGGTAGTATTTAATGCATATGACACATATATTTGTTAAAATATTTAATATTTTAATATTTAAATAGATTGATTTTTCACATACACTCTTAATTTAAATATATATTTTTATGATATGATAAAATGTTAAAAAAAGAAATTTATTTGGTTTTCTATTTTAACAGACAACCAGTAGTTTGATCAGTATTTGTTACTAGTCTTTAACCCTATATTGATATTTCAATTTTTAAAACAAAATATTTATGAATAATCCAAATATACGGATGTCAAGATCTATATGTTTAGGTGATATGACAAAAATTTTAGAAATAAAATAAATTTATATTGTTTGTTATTTTAACAATCAATTAATAGTTTGAATATTACTTCTAACTAGTGTTTATTCTCATATTCATGTTTCAATTTTTTTAAATATATATGAATAATCCAACCGTATGGATGTTAAGATCTATATATTTTAATGATATCACAAAATTTTTAAAAAAATATGAATTTATTTAGTTTTTTATTTTAACAGTTAACAAGTAGTCTCACCAGTATCTTTTACTAGTGTTTAATCCTATATTGATGTTTCGATTTTTCAAAAAAAATATTAATGAATGATCCAACCGTACGGATGTCAAGATATATATATTTTGGTTATGAGCATCAAATTTACTATAACTCATTTACTTAAGTGGGAAAACCCAACCATTCCTACTAACGTAGGAAGAATGGTCCAAACGAGCCAACAACAAAGTGAATGTCAGAGGTAGAAGTGGCTTTGGTTTTAATAACCGTGGCAGAGGAAGGACCAATTATAGAGCCAATACCAGTAGCAAAGCCTGTCAAAACCAGGTGAAAGAAGGAAGCGGTAACAACACACCGAGTGAAGATCGTACCAAGGTGAAATGCTATAATTATAATGCCTATGGGCATTATGCATCAGAATGCAGGAAGCCTCGATGTGAAAGGGAGTGGCAATGTGACAATGAGCAAAAACCAGAGGCTAACTTAACTCAGATAAAGGATGATGAATCAGCCTTATTACCGACTGAGTATGAAGAAGTAAATGGCACTGCGTTGCTACTAAATGAGGAAGGTGTGACTCCAAGGTTGGGAACTGAGATTGAGAGTGGAAAGGCGACAAATGTCTGGTATCTGGACAACAGGGCCAGCAACCATATGACAGGGGTTAAGTCAAAGTTTTCGGAACTAAATGAAAGCATAACAGGGAAAGTGAAATTCGGTGATGGATTCAGTGTCAGCATCAGAGGAAGGGGAATAATTGTTTTAAAATGCAAGAATGGAGAATCTCGCAAACTTAACAAGGTATATTTTATCCATAGTCTCTGCAACAACATAATTAGTTTGGACAGTTATCCGAAGAAGGTAACAAAGTAACACTGAATGGTGAGTTTCTGTGGGTACATGATAATGTCGTAAAATTATTGATGAAAGTGAAATGCACCTCGAATAGATTGTACAAAATTTTACTTAATGATGAAGCAAATAAATGTTTACTAACAAGTACAGAGGTTAGTGCGTGATTGTGGCATACAAGATTGGGGCATGTGAACTTTCAAGCTTTGACCCTTATGTCTGAAAAGGAGATGGCAGTACACTTACTAAATTTGTCACTTCCCAAGTCTGTTTGTGGTGGGTGTTTAATGTCCAAGAAGTCCCGAAGACCGTTTCCGCAGAAATCAAATTTTATAGCAAAGACGTGCCTTGAATTGATACGTGGGGATATTTGTGGTCCTATCAATCCACCGACCTCGGCTGGAAATAGATATTTTTTATTACTTGTTGATGACTTCAGTCGTGTAATGTGGATCTACTTACTCAAAAACAAAGACAAGGCACTTGATGTTTTTGGTAAATTCAAATTGCTGGTTGAAAAAGGTCGTGCAGAAAAGATCAAGGTGCTGAGGATGGACAGAGGGGGTGAGTTTTTCTCCACTAGATTTAAAGAATTTTATGACAATAATGGTATAAAGAGGCATTGCACGGCTCCTTATTCACCTCAACAAAATGGTGTCATTAAGAGGCGAAATAGGACCGTGGTAGAAATGGCAAGAAGCTTACTCAAGGAGAGAAAGATGCCACTGAAATTCTGGGGTGAAGCAGTTCGGCATGCCGTATACATTTTGAATCGAGTACCCACTCGATCTTTAATAGGAGTGACACCCTATGAAGCATGGTCGGGAAAAAGGCCACATATAGATCACATTAAGGTGTTTTGATGCAAAGCCTTCATGAAAGTTCCTGGTGTAAATCTACGAAAATTGGATGACATAGCCAAGCCTGTAGTTCACCTCGGTAAAGAACCGGGAAGGAAGGCATATCGAATATTTGATCCAGTTGCAGGGTCTGTGTATTAATATATACTTATGCCTCCCACTCATTTTGCCTAATCACGTTTCAACATTTTATTCAACCATATTGAACAAATAAATTAACATAATTAACACTTAAATTACCTATAACCGAATAACAGTTTTGACATAGATAAAATAGGAAATGTGGCCAAAATGAATTGGACGGAGGAGTAACATATTAATAGATTTGTTGTAGCATTGATGTAAAATGCACAGTTGCATAGTCTCATACAATTACCCTGCTTTACATAGTTTCTTTACACAACATGTTATGTGTTTTTAGTTTCACATTCAACACTTATATTAAAAAATTATAAATTTTTGCAAATTATTAATATTGGCAAATTGTTAATGTTGAGTTTTCAGCCTTTCTGTTGGAGACCGCTTCGGTACCTATCTTGGAGTAATGATTCCTCTATTAATGACTTATACGAGTGTATTAGAGAACAACGAGGAATCCCGTGAATGCATCTTGCAGGTAGTACTGACATATTTGTACTGAACACTTTCCTTATGTTTCTTACGTTTACATGTTCGATAGTATTTTTTTATCGAGTACAGACAATGGAGAGCTTCTTACTTGTGTGCTCCAGGGATGTATCTTCATACTGCGAGGAAATTTTGCATTTTACTCAGATATTTCTCAGATATGATCTGAGAAATTTATGCCCCAAAGATGGGTGCCTGTGATCCGCTCTTCGACCCATAAATGAGCTTTCGAGTGAGGGGGAGTGTTAGAATAATATAAGATCCTGAAAAAGGCCATTCTCTAACACCTTGAGATTTTAGATTAACTGGTTCCTTGACAAAAATATTAGAAAAAAACTAAGAAACCAATGAACAGTGTTTAGATAATACTTTGAAAAGAAAATGAGCTTTATTAACTTGATAATATGAATAAGATTACAAAAATATTATATAAGCAATCCTAACATAATTGATGGCTAAAAATTAGCAACATTACATTATTTGACTCACCACAACATGTGTTAACTTCATAAATATCAGCTACTGCATATGACCAAATCTTTCTAAATAAAACATTAAAGCTGATTGATTTATTAAAAACAGAAAACATGTTTATGCTTAAATAAAACCAACAAACACCCCCTTAAGCTAAAATTTTTTCTGCAGGTTCTTTACTCCCAAAAGCTTCCTCATTCCTTCAAATTTAACTGCAGACAATGCCTTAGTCTGTACATCAACTTTTTGTTGATCAGTCCTCACATGCTTGATAATGATCTCATCACGTTTCACGCATTCACGAATGAAATGGAAACGTATATCTATATGTTTACTGCGCCCGTGGAACACCTGGTTCTTCGCTAAATCTATGGCAGATTTGTTATCAATATAGATAATGATTGGACCTGTATCTCCATCTGTTATCTCTATTTCCTCCGTCTCATTGTAAATATCACTCAGCAACCTAAAATTTCTAGGTTCTGAGCTGGCCCGAGAAGTTTCAGAGTTATAACCACTGCTGGAATCAGCTATCTAGATAGCTAGATTTACTACTAACTGTTTTATTAGGGTGTATTTATTTACAACCATAATAGAAAAGCAATATTATTAATCACATAGAGGAATTTGCGAATTACAGATTTGATAATTGGGAAAACACACTTTACTTAATTACAATATTCAAAATTGCAGGTTTCTAATAAAAATTAACTCATAAATGCAGAAAATATTTGGAAAGATAGTTTCTTGCATGGAAGGACTTGATATAAAATAAACACAAAAGTTCATAACAAGCTTACCATAAAGCCCGTAACATCTGGATGTTAGTACAAGCAATTTCAGGCTTTTACTATATTTCCCAGAAGCCTAACAACTTCCAGCGTAGCTTTTTCCAACATATTGTCTGACAAGTATGTAGCCAAAAAGGCTGAGTAGAGTAGTTAGTTTTTATAAAATATATCCCACATGTACATCACAATCATGAATAACTAGATAGGCTTATGTGCATCTCACCAATGCATGAAATAGCCTTATTCCTAACACTGGTATGATTGTAACTTAATTTCTCGAGAAGGATATCTAGTATGTGCTGATTATATCTGGTCCAATTCCCACATCTAACCAAAGCCGCACATAAAATATCGAGACAGGCGTACTTCATATATGTGTTCATATCATGATATCCATACTTCATATCGGTGTTAATTTCTAGAGAGTAAAGGAAATAACTAGAAAGCAGTTAATGTATATAAATGAGATAAAGTTATTTCCACAGAATTCCCAGCATATTGTTATGATCGCTTTCAGTCATGGGCCCTAAACAGGTTCCCATGGGAACATTGAATAGTTGGGCTCTCATTTGTGAGCTAGAATCGTGGATTAATATGGCTTGAGCCAGCACATGCGAGATGGGCTTGTGACGTGTGAGCGGTAAGCTCCCACATGAGAGCTGGGCTTTCACTTGTGAGTTGGGCTCACACATGTAAGATGGGCTCAAACTTGTCATCTGGATGCCCACACGCGAGATGGGCTCAGGTGCCCACATGCGGGCTGGGCTCAGGCGCCTACGTGCGGGCTAGGCTAAAGGTGCCCACACGCGAGCTTGGCTCAGGTGCCCACAAGCGGGCCGGGCCCATGAGCCCACATCTTATGAAAAAGATGGTAACATTGTATTTATTAATTAAAAAGGAAGGTGGTGAGGGCTGAGGTGACCAGGTCGGCCTGCATTTGAAGACTTTGTGTGTAATATGGAAAGTGACTCATAGATGACTGAGTTGCTCGTAAATTTTGGGGCCGACACGGGTTATTTCTTCAATTACTGGAAGAAATACGGAGATGTCGTGAGATTGTAGAAAGCGTGTGGAGCCGGTCGAGATTTCCGTGACTAATTGGTTGAAGGCCATACTTTATCATGGGCTTGGGCTGCACGGGTTGAAGAACCCTAACCATAGCCTATAAGACTTGTTCCACAAGAACTATATGAGGCTTGATCCCTATAAATAGGGTACATAGACACTTATATGAGACATGAGTTGACACTTGATAGAAAATAATAAAAACCCTATTCTTTTTTAGGAGTCAACATACAAGCTCAGCCACCACAAAATAACCTTCCTCCGCCTTCAAACACCGTCCTTGTTCCAACCATCAACCTCCATAATACTGTTATATAAAATTCTCCCTATAAAAATTGGCGCTAAAAGGAGGGGGATTTCATCTTAGGGAGAAGAGATAAACAAAGAAGGCAAACAAGTGGTGACACCAGGAAGCGGGGGCAAGAAAAAGGACCGGAACGAGGTCGAGCACACGCCCCCAGAGAATCAGCCGCCACCTCCACCAATTGCAACTGTGGATGTGCAAGCGGACATGATGTATCTCAAAGGGCTAGCCGATCAGATGAATGAGATTAATGCCCGGATGTCAAGAGTAGAAAAAAAACTCGGGCCAGAACGCCAAGCATAGGCCAAGCCGCCTCAAGGTCTCTCAGCGTAGCTGGAAGGGCAAAGGTCGTCAAAAGAGGCTGATCCACGATTTTGATAATGCGGAAACTGAGACCAAGCAGAAGAAAGAGGCATCGTATGAAGAGAAAGACATACCCCAATGCCAGGATGAGCGGAGCAGCCAGATCTCTAAGAGATCGGGGAAGAAGCTAGCTTCGTCTGAGGCAAGGTCGACTAGCGTGCTAGACCGTGTGGGTAAAAAGCTAAGTGAGCATGACCTCAGGCTCAAGTTAGAGAATTGTAAGAAAGAGAGAGAAGAGAAGGAGCCCGTAGATCAAAAAACCTCAAAAAGAGAGTGTGTGGTGACCCCTCCAGAAAGACGTCAGCGCACCTCGCCCAGGAGGGAGGAGCGACGTAGATGCAGAGACAATCATGAAGAGGAGTTGCAAGTGCGAGCTGGAGGTGGGGGACGCTGCGAGCGACCTCAGGGCTCACATTATTCGAGTAACACGGATGGTGATAGGGAAGGAGAAATTGTTAGAGTAAGAGACCTTAGGAGTATCTTAGATGAGATGGAGCGAGAGAAGAGGGGGCCCCCAACCTCAGCTGTCTCTTCTCCGTTTACGGATGCTATTCGATCATCTCCCATACCTTGAGTATTCAGGCACAACCCTGATCTTCTATTCACTGGCGAAGCTGACCCGGCGGAATACCGTATACAATTTAACACTGAGATGGAAGTCTATCAGGTGTCGGAGCCAACCCCCTGCAGACTCTACGCAGTGTCACTCAGAGTTAGTCCCCAACAATGGTTCTCCAAGTTGGGACCTTCTAGCATAAGGACATGGCGGCAATTGGAGGACCTGTTTGTCAGACAATTTCAGTCCACCCTCCACTACTCACCTCATATGGCTATGTTAGCCAACATCAAGCAAAGGGAGGGGGAGCTCCTGGTGGAGTACTTTCGTTGGTTCAATACCGAAGTTCCCAAGGTGAGAAGCGCCAATGAGGAGACCATCAAGAACTTCTTGATTGCAGGGTTGAAAGAAGGGTCAAAATTTTGGAAGAGCCTCCAGGCAAGTGAGCTGAGAACCTTGGCCGAATTCTATGAGCAAGCCGAACCCTTTATGAGGGTGGAGAACTCGATGAGGGAGCTGAAAATCAGCGAGAACTACCGAGACAAGAGGGACCGATCCTCGAGCCCTGATGAGAGGAAGAAAACATATCAGCATAGTTTGAGCCTAAAAAAGTTCGCCCGAGGCAAAGAGACTGCCAAAGATTCGGGGAGACCTTATACAAGCAAATGGCAGACACACACCCCTCTGGTAGCCTCTATCGACCATATATATTCTATCTATGCTGGGAAGGGGTAGTTCAGGAAGGAGGCTCCTCTCATAGACTACAACAAAAGGGATACCTCAAAGTATTATGCATACCACTAGGCCACGGGGCATGATACGGCTGATTGCAGGCAAATGAAAGATGAAATCGAGATACTGATAAGATAAGGGAAGCTTACTAAGTGGGTTGTCAAGGAGGTTCGGAAGCACAGGGCTGATTATCATACGGTCCCTCCTCCACCCCTACCGGAAAAAGAAAGGATACCTCGGGCCGAATGCATTCATATTATTCTAGCCGGGTCTCATATTGGTGGAGATAGTCGGAAGGCGATGGATAGCTATGCCCGGGAAGCAAAAGACAAGCCCCTCACCAATGTCAACCATCTAAGCCAAAGGCCCCCGGAGCTCTTCGAAAAGAAGGCCGATGACATTGTGTTTAGGGAAGACAATGCCAAATGGGTGCATTATCCTCACACTGATGCCCTGGTCATAAAAATGAAGATTAGGACGGTGAATGTTCACCGAGCATTGGTAGATACCGGGAGATCGGCCAACATTTTGACTTAGGATGCCTACAAGAAACTGGGACTACTGGATAGAGAACTGACCTCGACAGGAGGGCACTTGTAAGGGTTCATGGGAAACTCAATCGGAGTAAAAGGGACGATTCGGCTCCCGTGACCTTAGGAGAAGAGCCTTATATGGCCACCCAGATTGCTATGTTTACAGTTGTAGATCAGCCTTGTGCCTACAATGTTATAGTGGGTAGGCCCCTTATGAGGGAAATGAGGATGGTAACCTCGATCCATCACATGACAGTGAAATTTCCAACCCCCATGGGGGTAGGCTTCTTGAAGAGCCGTCAATACGAATCGAGAGTCTACTACAACCAGGCATTCAGGACAGCCAAATTGGAAGATGCATCGAAGAAGACGGTCAAGCCGGGTGAAGGTTATGTCTGCATGGAAGAGGCAGAGGGTGGGAAGAGAGTGCGTCCCGAGGGACACGAGACTTGTAACATGATTTCAATCAAAAAAATTTCTCGAGGATTATTTTGAACACATGGGGATTCAGGTGGAACCACGCCCAGGGGCCTTATTGATGGAGGCCTCTCAACCCATCATGTTAGTACATGAGGGGATTGTGGAAGAGGCAAGTGATGAAGAGGAGATCCCAGAACAAATCGCTGCAAGACTAAGAAAGGAAAGTGGGCACGTGAAGAAATAACAACAACCATGAATCTGCCCAACGGAATCACCCGCACAGTTACCATGACCTCTGAACACTTGATAAATCCGGTCGGAGCTCATTAGCCTGAGCTCGAGGACACAAAAGGTTTGAAAATCACGGAAGTGGGAGAATCTAGTGAGACTCGAGCAGACTTAGACTCGAGAATGCCCCTAATAGTTGAGAGGGTTGGGGCCGTAGAGGACATAATTCCAATCTTGGTAGACCCGAATGATTCTTCCATGGTACTCAGAATAGGCTCTAATTTAAGCCCTGACTTGACGGAGAATCTGGCCCAATTCTTGAGGAGAAATTTGGATGTCTTTGCATGGTCAAACTCTGATATGATAGGGATTGACCTGAATGTAATGTGTCATCGGCTCAATTTGGACCCAAAAAAGAAGGGGGTCAAATAGAAGAGGCGGCTGATTAGTGGAGAGAGGGTAGAAGCCCTTAAAGAAGAAGTGGATAGACTAATGGAGGAAGGGCTTGTAAGGGAAGCCTTCTACCCCATGTGGCTAGCCAACCTGTGCTTGTCAAGAAACTAAATGGCAAATGAGGGACATGTGTGGACTTCACCGACCTAAACAAAGCTTTCCCGAAGGATAGTTTTCCTCTACCCCGAATCAACCAGCTGGTTAATTCCACAGCTAGGCATGCACTACTTAGCTTTATGGATGATTATTCAGGATATAACCAAATCTTAATGTATGGGCCAGATCAGGAGCACACCTCCTTTATTACTGATCGGGGCCTCTATTGTTATATCAGGATGCCCTTCGGGCTCCTTAATGCTGGGGAAACCTAGCAAAGGTTGGTGAACAAGATGTTCAAACATCAGTTGGGGAAGACCATGGAGGCCTATGTAGATGACATACTTGTGAAGTCGAAAGAAGCAAATGATCATGTCCGCCACCTGTCGAATATGGTCCAGATCTTAAGGGAGTACATAATGAAGCTCAACCCCCAGAAATGTGTATTTGGGGTCGAGTCGGGGAAATTTTTGGAAATCATTGTCAACCATAGGGTTTTGAGGCCAACCCCGCCAAGATACGAGCTTTAATCGAGATGAGATCCCAACGACGGGTAAAGGATGTCCAGAGCTTAACCGGGCGAGTGGCTGCCCTAAACCGATTCCTCTCAAAGTCCTCCGACAAATGCCAGGAGTTCTTCAAAGTAATTAAAGGAGTGGGGAGAAATTTTGAATGGATAGAAAAGTGTGAGAAATCCTTTCAGAGCATAAAGGAACATCTCAGCAAGCCCCCGATGTTGTCTAACCCAAAGGCAGGAGAGACCCTTGTCCTATACTTGACCATCTCTAGTTTTACAATAAGTGTCGTGTTGGTCCGAGAGGAAGATGGTATCCAGCTCCATGTGTACTATATAAGTAAGAGGGTAGACGACGCAGAGACTCGGTACCCAAGTCTCGAGAAATTGGCATATGCTTTGATATTGGCCTCCCGGAAGCTCAGGCCCTATTTTTAGGCGCACAAGATAGAAGTACGAACCTCATATCCCCTTAGACAGGTAATGCACAAGCCGAGGACCTCTGGTCGATTGTTAAAGTGGGCAGTTGAGCTCAGTCAATTCGAGGTGGATTATAAGCCATAGACTGCAATCAAAGGCCAAGCCCTAGCCGATTTTATCCTCGAATTTCCTCCATGTCAGGAATTGGAGCAGAGAGCCCTTGTGATCATACCTAGTGCAAAGGAGGTCAAGCTAAAAATCCAAAATAGTGCCCCCATGGTGGAGCCTGTATGTGGACGGGGCCTCCAATGGAGATGGGACAGGAACTGGAATTGAGCTAATCAGCCCAGAAGCTCACAAGATCAGACAAGCAACCGATATGGCTTTCCATGCAACCAACAATGATGTTGAATATGAAGCCTTGATCAACGGTCTCAAAATAGCTTTGGAAATGAGGGTGGAGAATTTAAATATGTTTAGTGACTCCATGATTATGGTCTATCAGATAAACGGGGGGTATCAAGCTAAGGGGCCGAGAACGGAGTTTTACCTGAAGTGTGCGTAGAGGATAATCGCGAGGTTCAACAAGGTGAGGCTGGAACTGATCCCGTGTGGGCAGAATAAAGGAGCGAATGAGCTAGCTAAACTTGGCTCGCACCGCGAGGCCACTCTGCTAGGGGTCATACCCCTTGATATTCAGAGACAGCCTAGTGTGCCCAAGCACGAGGTGGGCAGCCTCAGTGATGACCTCAGCCCTACATGGATGGCACCTATCTTAGCTTACATAAGAAAAGGATCACTCCCGGATGAAAAGAATGAGGCGAGAAGAATAAAATACAAGGCAGCCCGCTACATGATATATGATGGGTTCTTATACAGAAGAGGGTTTAGTGTGCCCCTCCTCAAGTGCATAGATGGGGAGGAATGCAATTATATCCTAAGAGAAGTACACGAAGGCATTTGTGGCAATCACTTTGGGGTAGCTCTCTTGCTCAGAAAATCCTCCGCCAAGGTTACTATTGGCCAACGCTGAAAAATGATGACTGTAAATTCTCCCGAGCTTGTGATAAGTGCTAGCGATATGTAAATTATTATAACATCCCCGTGGCTCCTCTCACATCCCTCATGAGCCCTTGGACTTTCTCTATGTGGGGAATTGATCTAATTGGAGAACTCCTGAAGGCCAAGGGAGGTGTCGAGTATGCGGTTATTGTGGTAGATTACTTCATCAAGTGGGCAGAGGTCGAGCCTCTAGCCACTATCATGGAAAAAAAAGATCAAGGAATTTGTGCACAGGACCATTGTGTGCCACTATGGCATCCCTTACAAGTTGATATCTGATAACGGGAAACAGATCGATAGCAAGGAAATACGGGAATTTTGTGAGCAGCTGGGAATTCAGAAGAGTTTTAGTACGGTGTGCCACCCCCAAAGCAATGGGTAGCCGGAGGCCATTAATAAAATCATTTAGCACACCTTGAAGGCAAAGCTTGAAGAGAAGAAAGGGACATGTCCATAGGAGCTCGCACAGGTCTTGTGGTCTTACTACAAGACCCCCCGAACTACAACTGGAGAGACCCTTTTTTCTTTGGTGTATGGGTGTGAAGCTATGGTGCCCGTTGAAGCAGGGGCAAGATCCTTTCGGAGGGACAACTATGACTCAGAGGAAAATGAAGTTAACCATTGACTCTATTTGGACATGATTGAAGAAACACAGGAAGATGCTCAGATCAGGATAGCAGCATATCAGCAAAGGATAGCTAGGCAATACAACAATAAGGTTCGAGCCCGGACTTTCAAGGTGGGAGATTTGGTTCTGCGCCGGGTCATGCCAAACACCAAGATGGTGAGCCACGGATTCTTTGGGGCAAATTGGGAAGGCCTCTACAAGGTAAAATCAGTGCTCTGGGAGGGAACCTACCACCTCAATGATATATAAGACAAGTTGATCCCGAGAGCCTGGAAGGCGGAACACCTCCGTAAGTATTATCAGTAATATTATTTTTCTCAGACTTAGTATTATCTTAAAATATTCCTAAGTCTCGAGGGTAGTGCCATATAGGTGCCTCCCTGAGACTACAAGCATGTACTCCTTCCACTTTCCATTTTCTATGAATGAACGATTGATATTTATTTGTGCCCTTGATATTTTACCTCCTGTTAATAGATTAAAATACCCAGCAGGGGAGCCAATCCTTGGAAGCCCATGCGAGGACAAAATAATTGTTTTTATTAACATGTTAAAATCATAAGTCAAGCCGGGCCCCAGCCCTCTTTACAATAAGTCTATGAAATGAGTTGGACCCCGGCCCGCTAGGAAAAGTAATGAGCACAAAGCGGATTAAAGATGAAGACAAAACTATGAAAATAGTGTGAGGCGCCCACAAACCCCCTTAACTAACTTAAAACTTAGGGATAGCCGCGACACGAGCCCATATCCCTGGCTCACAGGGCGACAGATGCGGGCCGGGGAGCCCAGCCCTCTATCAAGTATGAACATTTTCCATACATGGCCGGGATCTCATTATGCGAGGAGAGGACATAGGAACAAGATGCGAGCCCCTGGGCCCGACTCGCTAATGCAAGTACACATTCAACACATGTGATTTAGAAATGATGCGAGCCTGTTCTACTTAAAATTATCATTTATTCCACTTGATTGAACAATGATGCGAGCTGATGAGCTCGGCTCATTGTAAAGGTGTAACACCCGCCATACGCGGCCAGGGTTATGATAGCTTTTGGTCAGTAGGGGCATGGTAAGTTTACACAAAATGAAGAAAATCGGCTAGCACAATAAAGATAAATGCGGGCAAAAAAGACTTGGCATTTTATACAAGCAAGTTGTAAATAAGTTATGCCCCAAGGTAGAATATTTCAACTACACGCGCGAGGCGAGAAGGGTGCTCGCTTACCCATTCAAGAGTCTATTTTCAAAATAAAATTAAACTAAGGTTTATCAGCCTCTGCCTCCTTGCGTGCTTCATCAGCTGCAATCTGGGCTTGCTCAGCTGTGAGTCGGGCCTCTTCAATAATTTGAGCGTCCCTTTCCATCTCCAGCTTCAAATCTCAGTGTGCCTCACTGTACCAGCGCCCAGAGCACCCAATCGAAGTCAGGAACCTTGCTGATAAAGATTTTCATGAAGTTCCTGGCCCCCAGGTTCCTGGCATCAGCAAGGGCGGCCTCGCGGCGCGCGGTCAAGGCAGAAACCGACCCCTCCTGCTCGAGTACTTTCTCCTTGAGGGCATCTTTCTCCTTCTTCCACGCATCCGCGTCCAGGTCATGAGCCTCCTTCTGATCCCTTAGTGCCTTCTCATGAGCAACATTCAGATCAAGCATCTTCTGGTTATAGTTATTCACCAGCTTAACTTTCACCTGCCTTTGCTCGCTGACCTTGCTATGAAGAGACATTACCTTGAAGTTGAGCTTTATGTTGGTATGGCTGATGGCTCGCATTTCTCGAGCCCTAGACAGCTGACGGTAATACACCTCAGCCGCGGCCCTGGTTAGCGTATCATTGTTGGCCTCGAGAGAAGAAGAAGACCAATTCTTTACATCCTGGTCGCTGATGTGAGCCTGAGCGAGTCACCAAATGTGGTCGCGATCGTGTTGGCAGAAGAAGTAGGGAGAGGGGTATCAGATGGAGCAGCCTTTTTCGGGTCCGGCTCGCCAGTTTTTCCCTCTTTGGGGCCTCAATGCCTTTTCAGCCGAGGAGAGGGCCCTGAGCTCCTGAGATGCTCAGTGAGAGTGGTCATGCGGGCTGGAGGATTAACCTGAGAGCGAGCCTCTATGGTCACCGCCGCGGGCTGAATTGGGCCTGAGGTTGCGGCTTGCTCAGCCTCTTCCTGAAGGGAATAGGTGAGATGGCCATTTCTGAAAGGATGACAATAAAGTGATACATTAGTCACAACAAGGTATTGAAAGAAAAGATACGAGCAGATAATAAATGCAGGGAATTAAAATGTAATGTAAAGTAAGATGCGTGCAGGAAATATAAATATGTGAGCACACGGGCTCGCATTTGCGGGCCCGATATTCTTACCATTTCTGGCTCTTTTCTTATACTTCTTTTTTTGAGGAGTCATCCTCACTCTTTCCTTCAAAAACCCACATGCAACCAGGATCAAGGTCGTTATGAGTTTTCGGATTTCCATGTTCACCTTGGGAAGTCCTAGAAGGCTATAGGCATTTATATTTTCCTGTCCAGCAAGGACAGTGCGAGGCAGGGTGGCTGGAGATGAGTAAAAATTAAATTTTGGATTGTTAAGAAAGAACTATTGTGAAGAAAAGGAATGCGGCCAGGGGGAACTTACATGGGTTATAATCGAAGTGATTCTGGACTCGAGGCACCTCGTGAATACAGAAGTAGGGGCTCTTCCACTTCCCTGAATTGCTCGGCCCGTTGTGGATGAGGTTCTTCTTGTTGAAGCAAGGCTAGACAGAGAGGTAGAATTACCCAAAGTCATTGGGCGAGTGCTTCAAGTTGAGGAAATTATGGTACATGATGTACAGTGCGAGGGCGGCCCGGTATCTATTTGGATTGATCTGAAGGGGTGCGAGCTGGTAGTACTCGTAAACATCCTTAATCAAAGAATGGAGGAGTGAGAAAATTCCTAGCCTTAGTAGAAAGGTGGACAAAACCATGTGAGGCACCCTGCCTTCATTCTCCTGATGGATGAATTAATAGCATCTTATGTGCGACAAGGGCAAGACAACATGACCCTCGAGCTGGAACTGCTCGATGTGCTCATCCAAGTGCTTCTGGGTAAGTGAGGTGGGCAGGTCACGGCAAGCGAGCACCTTTATCTCCTCGGCCGTAGTAGAACTCTCTTCCCCAACCGGGATGATCTGCTTTCTGAAGATAACTTCACCCTCAAGCTCGGGCTGGGCAGGAGGCACATAAGGCTCAAGAGAAGGCGCGGGGACATAGTTTTAGTTGCAGATCTTAAGTTAACTTATAACATCTGCCACCTCCTCGCTTTGATGGGAATAATAAGACCAATATGAGCCGTCTTCTTCACCCTCGAGCCCCAAGACGTGATACTCTATAGGAACAAGCTCCTTCCCTTTCTTAGTGTCATAATAGGCACTCCCCAGTCGCTGTCAGTGGACTACGAGTCAACATGAATGGAGTCAAGATCATTGGTTGCAGCTTGCCTAAGGCGGGCCGCTCTCTATTCAACCATCTCTCTTAAAATATCCTGAGCTCGGTCTTTGTCCAAAGGAGTGGGCTCGCGGTTTAAGAGTTCCTCCACCCCGAGGGAGGCTGGTATCTTGGAAAGGTCCACGGGCCTGTTCCTCCAATCGTAAATATTCTTGTCCTTGGTGTAGTCTTCAGGGTTAGGGTCGAGGTGAATATCCAGCGAGCCGGAGCCACCTGCTCGCATCGAGTTCTCAACTCTAGCAATGTTCAGGGCCCCTTTAGAGGTGATAGCAGAGCTAGGAGAAATAGGTTGGCTAAGATGGCCAGATAAGGAGGTCAGCTCGCGTTGAAAGTCCTTCGAGCCTCGCTGCTCAGGCGGATATTGATTTAATGGAGACGGAGTGGCTGAAGAGCGAGCCGGGCTGGCAGAGGAACGAGTCGGGCTCGAAAAAGAGCGAGACGATCCGTAGGATGGGCTGAAGATGCGCTCGACATCTATAAAAGATGGTGAATATTAGTGTGTGGCCCTAAAAAAAGTAAAAACAAGTATGGGGTCGCACCTAAGTGTCCTCACATCTCACACGGGATCGCACCTAAGTATCTAAGCGAGCAGACAGGCTCGCATCCCATTTCGTGATTGCGAGCTCGCATCGAATAGGTGGCGTGTGCTCACATGGTGCATATGAATAAACATGAATGGATATGAATGATTGAAGATCAAAGGGGTACCTGTAGGTGAAGTATAGGATGATCTTGAAGAATCTGTTCCCGGAGAATATCGCCGCCGGTTGACGGTTCTTGTGGTGATGATAGTTTTTGTCGTGGTAGATCCTTGAAAAAAATGAGCAGCAATTCGTTAGTGTTCTTGTCAAAGTGAAGAAATGAATTGAAATTCCACATATTTATAGGGGATAGGAGAGAGAAAGGGAGAGGGCTACATGTCATCATCTCAGAGGATGACACGCATCCCTATGCCAGATGTTCTATAGCTATCATGAGTTTAAAAAACTCTTCACTGTTAAAGGAACGTGAGGCGGAATGGTGCGTCCTCATGGGCTCGCACTTGCGGGGCCGTAAAAAGCTAATATTGGAAAATTCCTAGCTTAAAAATGCGACCAGGAATTTTGGGGGGTAATTGTTATGCCCGCTTTTGGTTATGGGCCCTAAACAGGTCCCCATGGAAACATTCAATAGCTGGGCTCTCATATGTGAGCTAGAAACGTGGATTAATGTGGCTTGAGCCAGCACATGTGAGATGGGCTCGTGACGTGTGAGCCATTAGGCTCTCACATGAAAGATGGGCTCTCACTTGTGAACTTGGCTCACACATATGAGATGGGCTCACACTTGTCATCTGGATGCCCACACGCGAGCTGGGCTCAGATGCCCACATGCGGGTTGGGCTCAGGTGCCTACGCGCGGGCTGGGCTCAAGGTGCCCACACGCGAGCTGGGCTCAGGTGCCCACAAGCGGGCTGGGCCCATGAGCCCACATCTTATGAAAACGAAGTTAACATTGTATTTATTAATTAAAAAGGAAGACGATGCAGACCGAGGTGACCAGGTCGGCCCGCATTAGAAGACTTTATGTGCAATATGGAAAGTAACTTATAGATGACTGAGTTGCTCGTAAATTTCGGGGCTGACACGGGTTATTCCTACAATTACGAGAAGAAATATGGAGATGCCACGAGATTGTAGGAAGCGTGTGTAACCTGTCAAGATTTCCGTGACTAATTGGATGAAGGCCTAACTTTATCATGGCCTTGGGCTGCAGGGGTTGAAGAACCCTAACCCTAGCCTGTGTGACTTGTTCCCCAAGAACTACGTGAGGCTTGATCCCTATAAATAGAGTATGTAGGCACTTGTATGAAACATGAGTCGACACTTGATAGAGAATAATAAAAACCCTATTATTTCTTAAGGAGTCAACATACAAGCTCAGCCACCACAAAACAGCCTTCCTCCGCCTTCAAACACCGTCCTTGATCCTTATTCCAACCATTAACCTCCATAACATTGTTATACGAAATTATCCCTATAACACATGTCATTACCAAGATTAAACTTTCTTGTGAATTGACTTAGGTAAAAAAAAGAGTTTCGTATTTAACACATAAGTTTAAACAACTCATCAGTAAGCAGTATAACTAAATGCAAGATCAGTATATTTCCCCTCACCATCACCGGAGCAGTTATTCACTCTACCAGCTTTTCTTTGAGAGTTAAAAAAAATATTTAGTGCTGGTAACTCAGGTACTTCACAAAAAATAGTCTTGAGCGCTAAACATGCAATATCACGATGTTGCTCCCTTTTAACGTTAGTGGAGAGTCACTGAAAACTCACATAAAAATCAAAACTACTAAGGGCAAAGCAGAACAATCATATTTGCAAAAGTTTACACAGTTTGAAATTTGGTAAAAGGGAACCGGTCTTCTAAGTAAATTAAATTAAAAAGCTAGTAAATTGTTTTTTCATTTTTGTAATTTTAATCATATATAACAAATAAAAAATTGATATAATTGGGGTTCTACAATTTCAAAATATGTATATATAATTATAGAAACATTAAGAAATACCGATAAAAGAACAATACTAAGAAATACTTAAATATGGTGATTGAGGCATAACAGGGGACATGCATCAATAAGAACTAATACTAATAAGCAAGCACGAACTCGAAAAACTATGAGAAATTGTATTTTGTTAATATTATTGTACCATGGTAATACTATTTACTTAAGAATAAAATCATCAAATATAATCAAAATAAATTCTAATAAAAATAAAAATATTAAATATAAACAACATGATCATGAAATTTTGAGCACATTCATGCACCACAATCTCAATCCATCGTTTCAGCATGATCAGGGAGCTGGTAAGCATAATGATATTGTTAATTCCTTGCTTCCTTTTCATGCCTTCTTCTATCAAGTTTTTCTTCAAAAGCTCATACCTCTTGTTCTCCATTCATTCCTCTCACCTATGAAAAATTAGACCTCTATTTAACATTTTCATATAAAGGAACGTCATCGTGAAACTCATTTAGTTCTTCTACATTGAAAGTTTTTGAAACAATCTTATCACTAGAAAGATCAACCAAATAAACATTATAATTAATTTATTTCAATATATTTACTTGGCTTAAATGTGTTGAATATCTCTAAAATAAACCTCTAATTCCTTTGAAAAATCATCATATGTTCCCTTCTATTAATCATTTTTGGCGTAGCTTCGCATCAGCATATTTCTTGTATTTATCATTAAGGTGGATTTTAGGAATCTGAAGAATTGAAGACATGGTAAAAATAAAGGTTAAAGAAGACAGCTACAGTCTTCAAGTTATACTCACTGACAGGACCTCATTTATATGTTCAAGCGTCGGTGAAGAATAGTGAATGAAGTGTTCAAGATTATAGTTGCAATGAAGACAATGTTTAAAGTACCATAAAGGATTCCAGTGAAAGTACAATTGTTTATTGATGGTCAGTGTTAGAAGCAATGGATATTCAACAAATCTGTATCAACTCGGAAACAAAAGACAAATTGAATTAAGGTTCTCTCAATGCTAGTTGTTTGTGAACCAGACCAGTGCACCAAACATCAGTATACAAGAATGAATATTAATTCAGTTACAGAAGAAAGTGTTGATACAGTAAAGAATGAAAAAACAGAAGCAAAATATTTTAAGGCAACAGACTCTTCACTCAGGTCGCCATAGAAGTGTATACAAGGAAAATCTATGGTCGCTACAGAACTGGTCGCCATAGAGAATTTCTCTAAGTTACCACAGTGGTCACCATAGAGATTCTGCAAGGCACCATTGGTCACCATAGAGCCTAGTCGCCACAGAAGAAGATACAGTAGCTCCCTGGTCACCATAGGGCCTTGGCCAGTCGCCATAGAGTTCACCTGATTGTCATAGAGCTCCGGTGGTCTCCATAGAGCTCCAATGGTCGCCATAGAGCTCCAGTGGTCGCCATAGAGCTCCAGTGGTCCCCATAGAGCTCCAGTGGTCGCCATAGAGCTTAATTAGTCGCCATAGAGCCACACAGATGTTGGTCAGCATAGAAGAAAACCCAAAGGATACTCCAGTCTCCATAGAACACTTGGTTGATTTTCCAGTGAACTATACAACAACAATTCAAGGATATTTGTGGACACAAAGCTGCCACCTGTCCAAATGAATTGAAAGTCTACATAGAGAAGCAGAATATATAACAATCAAAATTATTAATGTTAATGAGTTCTATACATCTTCTCTCTCACAAGAGGTGATGAAAACAAGAAATAAAGAGAATACAGAGAAGCTCAGCACATTGATATCCGTTTAACTTCTCACCGGAGTAACGTTATAATGCCCGATTTAACTCTTGTATATTCATAAGGGCATTTTAATCATTACCCGGTAATTAAATCCTTAGACAAACAAAATCTAGATCATTGTATAGGATTTAATTTGTAAATCTTTGTAGAAGCTAGGAACTTTGTTGTTCTTAGATTGTAACCGGTTAATTTATTTACCGGAGTGTAGCAACACCCCTCGCGGATTTATATATGAATATATACTTCCCCGAATATCTTGTGTTCCTCGTTTTATATTCACAAACACTATTCCTCTCACGAACACGAAACCACTAACCGAGCACTAAATCTATATCCGCTAAAGATTCGAAAGAATTTTTAATTTAGTGATTATTGTATTCAACCCCCCCCCCCTCCTTCTATGATAATTCGGGACCTAACAATTGGTATAAGAGCTTGTTGATCGATATATAGATCATATCCGGTGTGTCAGCCCAAACAGTCAAGCTCTCATATTTTCAAATTTTTAAATTTTCAAAAATTATTAACACTTGAGATTTTTGAATTTTAAATAATTTGGACTTAGCCATAATTTTTATTTCTGATTTATTTATTTTTCCATAAAATTTAAAATTCTTAAGTTTAAATTTTTCCTTAAATAATAATTTACATTTTATTTAATTTTTTAAGAAAATTCAAAATTCTTGAAAATTAGATTTTACGTAAATATATATTTTTGATTAATTTATTTTCTAAGAAAATTAAAAATATTGGAAATTTAAATTTCTCTTAAATATTAAATTAAGGGTACTCAAAGTCTTGGTAGACTCAAGATTCCTCCGGGCGTTATAGATGATTTTAATCTTTCGAACAAAACGAAGACCATGTGTTATTCAGACGGAAATTGAAGATAATGGTTTTCTTACTCTAATGGAACTGATTTCAAGACCTACAGAAAAAAAAATTGGAACTTCCTTAAAGGCTTACTACATAGGATACCACTGGATTTTCAGACGCAGGAATTGATTGAAATTTTATCGGGTACAATTTTTCTCGGAGTTTTTAAGATAACTCTATGATTCTAGATTATACAGTCACACAGTGGTTTGTACCAATGCTATATTTATCCGGGAATCAGTGAGATCATACAGGCAGGAATTGTGGAGGTTAGAGAGAATAGTGATGACAAACAAACATCTCAGTTACATGCAATAAAGTTAGAACCTCGGGACAGAATGTAAGGCTACTGATTGTTGAATCAGAAGAAACTCAGGTAGAAGTACTTGAGGGACTGGACGTCAGGGTAGTATTTCACTTGTCAGAGAAGTTTAGTCACATCAGATTCACAAGGAGTACAAAAGCTATATCCAAGGGTCAAGCCTATCTATTCTGAAGCAGAGATTCTTACAGATTCAGTTCAAGAGGTGGTTACAGACTGAGGTTGGGACATAAACACGATTTGATAGCTACAGGTTTGACAAGCAATATGTGTCAAGTAACTATCAGGGGTTTTGCTACAACAGAACAAGAAGCTTGACAAACAAGGATGAGTAGGGATTCAGTTGGAGAGTTGAGACAAAGGTGGAATGTTTTCTTAGTGAAGCAGCCAGTCAAAACTTATAGTGCATGGGAAAGAGTTGGGATGGATCAAATGATGAGAATATTGAATATCTTGCTTTCATAGAAATCTCTGGAGATGGTCCAACTCACATATCTCAGGTTTCAAATTCTTGAACCACTGCAATACCTTGTTCTCAATATTCAATGCATGATAAGATCTTAGTGTCTAAATGTCTAACACTCGCACAAGCATGATAGCATCACACTTAGATAATGTTGAACTAGTTTATTAGATTATTTTATGGTAACTAGGATTGATGTTTAACTTGTGCATGTTACTTTAGATGATCTTAAATATGTGTTTGAATATTTGTTGAACTTAATTAATTGCTTTAGTGAGATATATGTTTTCCAGCATATAAGACCCTTATTTATGATTATCTCCTGTATCATATTACAATGTGATTTATTCATTTGATCTGAATTGCTTGTTAAGATGTATTAGTTTATAATTGGATTGAGACATCTAAATAGGATTCACCAACAGGATTGGACTAGATAGAATTAGTGATTTATTTGTTAATTCTGTTTGTTCCATATCATGTCTGTCTTGCTTAATTCTTATGCGTAATGTTTCTAAATGAATGCCATGTATTCCTAATACAATGCTTGCTTATATCTATGTCACGAATGCATCTCTTAGTACTTGCATTAATTGTAGAAAAAGCATGTTTAGAATTATAATAGGGCAAAAACTCCTAGTCCTCCTTATGTAAGGATGGAACCATTTTTCCCCTAGCCTAGAGACAAATTTGTCAAGGGTATTTAAATGGAGAAAATGGTCGGTCACAGATAAGAATTAGCATGATAAGGTAGCAGCTGTTGTTATATCTATTTATAATAAAATATCTAATCCAACTGGACCCAAGCTGATAAGTTGGGTACCAAGCACTATTAATCCATTTTTGAATGCAGGACATAACAGGTTAATTGATTCATATGTATTCTTGGTAATTCATACTCAAGGTATATGATCAAAGAAAGAACCTCACAATCAAATGTGATTGACAAAAGCTATTCCATCAATAATCTTTAAAGATGACAACAAAGGTTTACATTACGGGACAAGCTATACAAAAAAGGGATGTCATCATGAACTCAACAATTGTTATTACTTATAACAACTAATTATTGGAGTCATTGATAACAGTTGAAGCAACTTCCTTACTGGAGAATCAAGGCACAAATCCTCTTATCAGACAGTTCTGCATCAAAGGACAAAATGTCAATTCAATGAAGGATTAGTATCTCATCTGAAGAAGGAAGGTTGAGAAGCTTGCTCTTCTTACAGTAAGGAAAGGAAATGCTCGTGGCTAGACTGGAAACTATAAAAAGGTGAAGTCAATGGTTTCTACTGTAATGCTTCATCTAACAAAAGTTTAGCTATGGAATTAGAAGCTTTCACCCTTGAACATCAACTCAAGGAACTCTTTTGTGAAAAGTGGTTAGTGAGAGAAGTGCCTCATCTGGAATTTAGAAGATGATAAATATGAGGCATGTCAGAAAGAGGAGTCAAAGACAACATCACATAAAAGAAAATATATACCTTAGTGATGGTGGTTGACTACTCTTATTAAAAAAAGTTGTTGTTCGTGCGTTCTCAAGACAAGACATCACAGATGGTGATTGATCACATCAAAGAAGATCAAGTTGGAAGCAACTGTAAAAGAAATGATCTTGTGGTCAGATAATGGGACTGAATTCAAGAAGCAGTTCTAATTAATATCTGTAACACCATGAATATTTTGAGATATATTCAGCACTGGGAGCTCCGTGTCAAAGTGGAGTGGTACAAGGGAAGAACCGAAACTTAATTAAAGCAACAAGGACAATGTCAAGCTAATTAAGACTTTCTAAATACCAAAGGGCTGAAGCAGTCAATACAGTTTGCTTTAAGTAAGATCAAGCCTTGATCAGGATGTATACATGAAGACCACTATTGAGTTAATGGCCAACAGAAGCAAACACTGGATAACTCGAAATTATTTGGAGAGAATATTCTACAGAAGCAAACAATTAAATGTTTTCAGTTGTTTGAAGATCTTGGCATTTGCAGCTAAGACTAGTTAGGATATTTTCCATGGCTACTCAGTGGAGTCTACAACCTACAGGGCATTTATGGTTGATCGATAGAAGATGATTGAAAGTCTAAGTGCACAGTTCAACAACTCAATGCTCCAAGCTGTTTAGGAGAAATTAATGGTATTGATGATTCATATCCAAGCAGTGGAATGGCAGTGTATAACACAACTCATTATTTCAATGAAGTCAGTCAGCAAGGGTAAGGATTTTCAGGAAATCCCAACAACAGCTTAGGGGGAGCACAAGAAGGATCAACTAGTCAGACACAACACCACATTAAAATTCATAGGACACAATAAGAACATATCTGCTGAGACAAAGGATTTGATGTCAAGTCTATTCCCAGAGTCTAGTTCTTAAGTGATCCAGATGGTGGAGTAATGATTAGCAGCACTACTGAGTACGAATGATTATTTCCTTAGTTTTCTATCTGAAGAAGAAACTAAGAAAGTTACAGAAGCTCTGATAGATCCGGATTGATTGGGTGATTGCAAAGCAAGATGAACTCAATCAGTCAGCAAGCAGATTGTAGGGAAGCTGGTATCCAAACCAAATGACAATATTGTAATTGGTGCAAGGATAACCAGAAGTCAAACTGAATGACAATGGCATTGTTATGAGGGACAAGGCCAAACTGGATGCTAGGTTATTATCTGAAAGAAGTATCTAATAGAAAGCACCAGCGATGAGACTTGAGGATATTATGACATATCAGGCATCTGATGCACATTCTACCTGGAATTGGACTCTGGTAAATGTGTACAAGTGCACTTCTGGTTGGTGAGTCAAAGGAGGAAGTCAATGCATAATTGTTCATGGACTTTGCAGTTGCAGATCGGTTGGACTATGTATATCTCATCTTCACAAGCTCTCTTCAGGTTGGTATAAACTAGTAAACTACTCAAGAAATTGTCAAGGACATAGTATGACACTCTAATTGAAGTTATAGTTAAATATAAACTAGTAGAGTTGTTATATTAATAACTCTCGTATCACTAGGCACAAACATATTATTTTATATGTGCAGTGACATAATGATAACGTTATATGTTGGTCTACTAACAAAGACTTGTGCAAGATTATTTGCTAAGTAATTGCAGAGTAGGTATGGAGGAGCATGTTGGAAATGTTGCAATTCTTTTTGGGATAACTTCAAGCAAGCCATTAGAATAATTCTTTTAGGAGCTCAAGCAAGCCAAAAGAACAATTCTTTTAGGAGCCCAAGTAAACCAAAAAAAAGATGGCAATACAAGTAAGTTAAGGATCTTTTGAAGATGCAAAATTTGGAAGATTCCGAACATGTCAAGACTACTTACCAACAGAAACCACTAAAGCTTGATCAGTGTAACTCAGGTAAAATTACAAGTTGTAGAGGTATGACAAGCACACTCTTTTACTCAAATGCTAATAGACAACATGTAATGTTCTCAAGATGCCAAAGTACAAGGTTCTAAGTAGATCCTAGAGAATCCAATCTTATAGCTATTAACAAGATTATTAGATATCTTAAGGTTCTAAGTCAATGTTGGTTATTTGTAGTGAATCTGTTAGATATAGCAACTCAGATATAGAATTATCTATGTGTGATGCTATCATGCTTGTGCGAGTGTTAAACATTTAAACACTGTGATCTTAACATGCATTGAATATTGAAAACAAAATATTGCTGTGGTTCAAGAATTTGAAACCTGAGATATGTGAGTTGGACCATCTTTAGAGATTGCTATGAAAGCAAGATATTTATTATTCTCGTCATCTGATCCATCCCAACTCTTTCCCGTGCACTATAAGTTTTAACTGGCTGCTTCCTTAAGAAAACATCCCACCTTTGTCTCAACTCTTCAACTGAATCCCTACTCATCCTTATTTGTCAAGCTTCTTGTTCTGTAGTAGCAAAAATCCTGATAGTTACTTGACACGTATTGCTTGTCAAACCTGTAGCTATCAAATCTTGTTTATGTCCCAATCTCAGTCTTGAAATCACCTCTTGAATTGAATCTGTAAAAGTCTTTGCTTCAGAATAGATAGGCTTGATCCTTGGACATAGCTTATGTATTCCTTGTGAATCTGATACGACCAAACTTCCTCGGCATATGAAACACTGCCCTGACGTCCAGTCCCTCAAGTAATTCTACCTGAGCTTCCTTTGATTCATCTATCAGTAATTCTTACATTCTGTCCTGAGGTTCTAACTATACTGCATATAACTAAGATGTTTGTATGTCCCCACTATTCTCTCTGACCTCCACAAATCCTGCCTGTATGATCTGACAGATTCACTACAATTTGAAATCAGTAGCATAATCATTCTTGTTAAGATTATTTATCAACAAACAATGTTGTTGGTAAAAATTTTATAAAGATAGATTATGGAGCTTTTGATATGAATGAAAATTGCTTAGACTTTACCCTAAGTGATCAATGTTTTTACCAAAACTCATTCATATTAAAAGACAAAGACTTTCTTCCTCTTCTTAATACTGCTAGGTCGTCAGTCTGTGTCTTATCAAATCATATATCTTTTTAGGCATACAAACAGACTTTTACACTCAAACAGTTTTAGGAGAAAATCAAACTTCTTTCTACATTGGTGATTGCTTATTTAATTAAAATCTTTTGAAATCACTATTGTACATCATTCCTCTCAAAATATTAAATGCATAATTTTCATTCATTATAGATATTAAGTGCTTTTTATCTCTACATTGCCATATGCTCTGTGATGCAGGTTCAGCCTCCAATGGCATTCTTTCATTTGATAGTCATGAGGTTGAAAACCCAAAACATCTATCCCAGACTGTAGAGACAAACACAGAAACAGAACCAATCAACACTCTTTTACCACCAAAATGAAGTATGAATGAGCGTGAGGGGGAAAGTGCCTTCGTGCACCACATAAGGAAGGTTCTGAAGTCAACCCAGCAGCTCTGTCTCCTATAAAGTTGAGATATATTAAAACTAAGACAACTGCGAGCCCCCATACATCTTCTTAAAAAGATGTAATGGCTGAAAAGACACAAAAATAGTTACTAGATTTATCCTCTCAACAAGGTGTGTCTATTGAAATTCACCTGTCGGCCAGGGTATCCGATGTAGTGTCACCACCTCAAACATAAACAATTTTTGATGCACAAGGTAGGTTACACACACAAAGGAAGAGTTGACGGAAATAAGAGTTTCGACCATTATACGGTTAGATTCGATTTTTCAAGGTTCTTTAATGGACCAATTGCCTTTACCGGTGTTAGGAGGGGATACTGATCTAATAGCCATATATCAGTGGTCAGTGTCTACCTCCCCAGGCTTAAATCCCCTGGATGCATCTGCGGATAGTGGATCTGACATAGGGGCATATCGGTAACTTATTTACAATGATTCAGATATTACCTGATGACTCACAAGGAAATGTCTTCACAGACATTAGAAGGAAACTTTGATCTTTATGCTAAATTATTTGGATCATTGTTTACCTTCCCAGAGTTCAAATCTGGAACCCTAAAAGGGAAACTAGCAACTTGTAGATTATGACTCATATTCATCTGACGAGTCTAATAAGGATGGGGATTTGTGAACTTCCATTGCTCCACCTGTGACCTCCTTAAGGATGGCTAAGGTGATTTTCCTTGCAAGTTCAGCTGAATTTTGGAGCTATGAGAGGAGTGATACACTTATGAGAATGAGTGTAAAAATGAGTGGAGAGAAGAGTAAAACACTTGTGAGGTACACAAAATAGAATCACACACTCACAGTGAGGAAGAAAGAGAAACACCATATCTTATCCCTAAACATGGTTCTTGATACTTCGAGTCTCGATTCTATTTATGATTGGAACTTAACTCTTAGGAACCTAACATTTACAGACTGGATTAGAATACTTCGAGACCTAACAAGTTGGGAGCTAACAATTGGTAACAATTGGTGATCTCACAGTTGGGAGGTATAAGGATTTGGGAATATTGGTTAACAGGATGATCAACAGTGAAGCCATTTTACAGAATTTCAAGGGACATGGTTGATCAGACTATGACTTGTTATTTCTTTTCCAACCAAGTGAAATATGAGAACTCCTTCAGACGATAGCATACATTCCTTCTCTAAGGGGGAGATAAAAGCTTAAGTAATAGCTTGGAGGATTCCTCAACTAAGGGGGAGAAATAGCAGGAAGGAGGAAAAAGGTAAAGCACATGTACACTACACCACACCATTGTTGTTTGTAACTACGGATCCTATTTTACGGGAGAGGTGGTAAACATAAGGTGATTTCCTAGTGATTAGAAGAAGTGGTTTGGTTCACATTATTCTTTATAAGGGAAGAAGTTGTTTTCTAAAAGGGGAGTACCATTAGTTATTATATGCGGATCCTATTGTACAAGAGAGGTGGTAGACGAAGGTAATCTCCTTTAAGCAGTTGATTCTCATAGGGGAGAAGAAAGAGAGATATGTGCTTCTCAATAGGAAATGTGGTTATACAAAAGAAGCTGATGGTGATTACTTCAAGACTGAGAAGTGTTATCTGGCAGAGATTTGAAAAACCAAGGAAATGAAGATGAAAATACGTGAAGATCAGTTCAGTGCTAAAGGAATAAGCATCTTTCATTTCAGTTACTCAAGAAATCTGGAAATGCAATATTTGATCCAGTAAACCAGTAGCATTATTTACAAGTCTTTGTACTTTACTTTTTCTAGTTGTTAGTTGAGTTATCCTCTCTATTTAATTTGTTTGTTAGGTTTAACAATCAAATAAGGAGAGATTGTTGGTCAGACTGCGTAGCTGTATGAACAATTACGTGATAACTCAACACAATAACAACACTAGAACATGACAGGTTAATAATACTATGTCTACACAAGAAATCAGGAAGAATGAAGACAAGGAAAATACAAAGAATCAAAAGATTAGAAGAAGGCCTGAAGCCTGTGTACAGGTCACTGAAAGAAGTTCATTAATATGATCATGCCTCAGTGAAGAACAAAGGTTAAATACTTTCAGGATTTTAGAAATGATGAAGATTCAGTGTATAGGTGCTACCAAAAGATTTCAATATATTAGCATTGATTGAAGACATGGTATAAACAGAGGTTAAAGAAGATAGCTGCAGTCTTGAAGTTATACTGACTGACAGGGGCTCATTTATATGTTCAAGCATCGGTGAAGAAAAGTGAATGAAGTATTCAAGATTGTAGTAGAAATGAAGACGCTATTTAAAGTACCAGAAAGGATTCCAGTGAAAGTACAATTTTTTATTGACGGTCAGTGTTAGAAGCAATGGATATTCAACCAATCTGTATCAACTCAGAAACACAAGACAAATTGAATTAAGGTTCTCTTAATGCTAGTTGTTTGTGAACCAGACCAGTGCACCAAACATCAGTATACAAGAATGGATTTTAATTCAGTTACGGAAGAAAGTGTTGATACAGTGAAGAATGGCAAAACAGAAGCAAAATATTCTAAGGAAGAAGACTCTTCACTCAGGTCACCATAGAAGTGTATACAAGGACAATCTATGGTCGCCATAGAACTCGTCTCCATAGATAATTTCTCTAAGGTACCACAGTGGTCACCATAGAGATTCTCTAAGTCACCAGTGGTCACCATAGATCCTAGTCACCATAGAAGAAGATACAGTGGCTCCCTGGTCGCCATAGAGTTCACCTGGTCTCCATAGAGCTCCAGTGGTCGCCATAGAGCTCCAGTGGTTGCCATAGAGGTCCAGTGGTCACCATAGAGCTCAATTGGTCTCCATAGAGCATAATTGGTCACCATAGAGCCACACAGATGATGGTGGCCATAGAAGAAAAGCCAAAGGATACTCTAGTCACCATAGAACACTTGGTTGATTTTCCAGTGAATTATACAGCAGCAATTCAAGGATATTTATGGACATAAAGCTGCCGCCTGTCCAAATGAATTGAAAGTCTTCACAGAGAAGTAGAATATATAACAATCAAAATTATTATTGTTAATGAGTTATGTTCATCTTCTCTCTCACGAGAGGTGATGAAAACAAGAAACAAAGAGAATACAGAGAAGCTCAGCACATTGATATATGTTTAACTTCTCACCGGAGTAACGTTATAATGCCCGATTTAACTCTTGTATATTCATAAGGGCACTATAATCGTTACCCAGTAATTAAATCCTTAGAAAAACAAAAGCTAAAACATTGTATAGGATTTGATTTCTAAATCTTTATAGAAGCTAGGAACTTTATTGTTCTTAAATTGTAGCCAGTTAATTTATTTACCGGAGTTTAGCAACACCCCTCGCGGATTTATATATGAATATATACTTCCCCGAATATCTTGTGTTCCTCGTTTTATATTCCCAAACACTATCCTCTCAAGAACACGAAACCACTAACCGAGAACTAAATCTATATCCGCTAAAGATTCGAAAGAATTTTGAATTTAGTGATTATCGTATTCAACCTCCCCCCCTTCTACGATAATTCGGGACCTAACAACTTAAAATGTCTACACTTTTTCCTTTTCTGTCTTCATCCAACTTTGTTGCTGTAGACATAGGTGTAGAGGCAGGTGAAAAATCAACCATACCAAATTTCTTTAATAAATCCTTGACATACTTATTTTGGTTGATGAAGATTCTATCATTTCTTTTACTAACTTAAAGTCCAAGAAAGTAACTTACTTTCCCCATCATGCTCATTTCATATTCACTCTGCATAAGCTTAGAAAATCTTTGGCAAAGTTTTTCATTTTTAGAACCAAAGATAATGTCATCCACATATATCTGAACTAGGATCATATCATCACCATGGTTTTTGTAGAAGAGAGTCTTGACTATGGTACCTCTTGTAAAACCATATTTAAGAAAGAATTCTGACAATGTATCATACCAAGCTCTTGGTGCCTGCTTTAGTCCATATAGAGCCTTGAGTAGCTTATACAAAAAGTTTGGAAATTCTGAATCTTCAAAGCCAGGTGGTTGTTGCACATACACTTCTTCTCCTAACTCACCATTTAGGAAGGCACTTTTAACATCCATTTGATATACTTTGAAATTTGAAAGTGCAGTAAATACTAGAAAAAATTGTATTGCTTCAAGTTTTGCAACTGGAGCAAAAGTTTCATCATAATCAATTCCTCCTTCCTGTGAGTAGCCTTTTGCAACCAATCTTGCTTTGTTTCTGGTAACTACACCAATTTCATCCATCTTGTTCCTGAACACCCACTTTGTTCTAATTACACTTCTATTCTTTGGTGCAGGAACCAACTCCCAAACTTTGTTTCTTTCAAATTGATTAAGCTCCTCTTGCATAGCAGATATCCAATCAGGGTCCATTAGAGCTTCTTCAATTTTCCCGGGCTTTACTTGAGATAGAAAACATGCATGTAGGCACTCATTAGCAGTTGCACTTCTAGTCCTTACACCAACATTTACATCACCAATTTTCGCATTTGGAGTGTGACTTCTATCCCATTTTCTGGTGTGAGTTTGTTGACTGGTGCCTTCATCATTTTTTCCATTATTGGTATGATTAGTAGATTATTCTTCTCTTTCTCCCCCTGAGTTTGTGCTATCAAAATCAGGTGTTTGAGATGAGCTTCCATTTTCATAATTCTCATGTTCTGTAGATTCTTCATTCATTATTTGTTATGCATTGTCTTCACCTTCTTCATCGGAATCACTGTTGATATTAAGATTTTCAAATGCAAGGACTTCAGCTTCATTTTCATCAAGGCATTCCAAGCCTGGACATTTGTCATCATCAAAAGTCACATATGTGCTTTCCATGATTTTTTTTGATCAACCACATAAACCTTGTAGGCAGTTCTCTCTAGTGAATATCCCAGAAAATTGCTTCAAAACCTTTGAGTCAAATTTTCCCACATATTCAGAGTTGTCTTTTAAAATGAAACACTTTCTTCCAAACACATGAAGATGCTTTACTATAGGCTTTCTTTTAGACATGATTGAGTAGGGTAATTTGCCATGCACTTTGTTGATGAGATATCTATTTTGAGTGTAGCATGCATTGTTAACAGCTTCTTCCCAAAAACTAGTTGGCAACTCGGTATCTTGCAGCTTCTACCAATGTTTTGTTCTTTCTTTCAACAACACCATTTTGTTAAGGTGTTCTAGCAGCGGAGAATTCTTGAACAATGCCTTTGCCTTTGCAGAATTCACTCAATGTTGCATTTCTGAATTCTGTCCCATTATCACTTCTCAATCTTTTCACACAGTAATGATCATCAACCTGTTTTTCTATCTTCTTTATGTGCTCAATTATGATGTGTGAAGTTTCATCCTTAGAATGCATAAATTCTACCCAAGTATATCTTGAGAAATCATCCACCATCACAAGTGAATATTTGTTCCTTGAAATTGATAAGACATTTACTAGCCCAAACAAGTCCATGTGAATAAGTTGCAGAGGTGCACTTATGGAATTCACAGTTTTTAACTTGTGACTAGATCTTTTCATTTTCCTTTCTGACAGGCTTCACAAACTTCAATTTGAGCAAACTCCAGTTTTGGCATGTCTCTCACCAACTCTTTCTTTACCAGAGTATTGATTGCCTTGTAGTTCAGATGGGAGAGTCTTTTGTGCCATAATTTGTTTTTCTCTGTGGATGCCTTGGTGTAGAAGCAATAAATTCCATTCTCATTTGTTGAGTCCAAGTCTGCAACAAACAAGCTTCCTTTCCTTACTCCTTTTAAAGCAACTTCATTGGTTTTCTTGTTGATGAAGATGCACTCTTCTTTGTCAAGTAAAACATTAAAACCCTTATCTGCAAACTGGCTGACACTGAGAAGATTTACTTTAAGACCAGCTACCAATGCTACATCATCAATGACAACATTTCCAGAAATAATCTTGCCATATCCCATTGTGAATCCTTTGATGTTGTCTCCAAAGGTCACCAAAGGGCTGGCTTTCACCTCAAATTGTGATAGCAGGGCTTTATCACCAGTCATATGTCTGGAACATCCACTGTATATGATCCATATGACCTTCTTCATTTTTCCCTGCACATAATGAGTTTTAAGTGTGTTTAGCAACCCAAGCAGTGTTGGGCACTTTCTTCTTGTTAACTAATTTAGCAGAAGTAGAATGAGTTGTTTCAGATAAAATAGAATTCATTGACTATTGTGCATTTTCCCCATTTGTTGTAGACCCAATTATTGTTTCTTTGAGGTCTAATCTCAACTTGTGGCAACTTTTCATCACATTCAAGTTGCATGAAATACAATTAAACTTATCACAGAATGAGTAGGGATCATCTGCATTTGCTTCATTGTACTTGCAGGCCCCTTCAACTGGCTTCCTAACACCCATTTTAAAAAGGTGGGTTAGGTGATTCACAGAGCCACATTTCTCACATTTCTTTCTAGGAGCATCTGCAACATAAGCAAAATTGTTGCTTTTGTTTATCCCAACTTTCTCATTTCTATTTTTCTTCTTTTTTCTTGCATCTTTAGTTTTGATTTCTTTGACAGGTGTCTTGGAGCTTTGGTTGTCCATGAGATTTTCTTCATCTTTGGAAGAATGAGTTGCATCTGCATTTTTCTTCTCATTGTCTTCATCTGCAATTTCTTGCTTGATAATCAATTCTTCTTCACTGAAGTTAACTTCACATACCTTGAACATAGGTGAACTAACCTTTTTCAGCATTGCTGGAACATTTTCATTTTCAGTTGCTTTTCCTTTGTCAACTAAATTTTTCTTCTTATTGTTCAAGGCATCATAATCAAGACCAATGGCAATATTTGCACATGGCTTATTTTTCTCATGGTATTGTCCAACCAACTCAGATGCATTCTTGAAGGACTTGAACTTCACTTCATTTTTCTCTAGCTTCTCCCTCAACACAACTTCAATCTCATTTGCACACTTGAGCTTGTTCTTTAGATATACATTTTCTTGTTTTACATCTTCAAGCTCCACTATCAACAATTTAGTTTCCTGTTTCTCATTTTTAAGTTTATCATTTATCTTTGTCAATTTGCTAATTCTTCATTAGCAGCCACCATACTTGTATGAATGTGAAACATTTATGTGCTCATCTTTTCAATAGTTTCCTTATATTGATTTACATTTAAATCAATGATTATAAGAGTTGGTACCTGTGTTTTTTATGAAGATGACTTTCCTTGCTCCAAGGCCATTAGTGCATAATTTCCAACTTCCTCATCTTCATCATTGTCAGAGTCATCCCAACTTTTACCCTCTGCAATATAGGCTTTGCTTTGTTGTTTCTTTTGAGAGCTTTATACTTTGCTTCCAATTCAAGATAAGCTTTGTCTTTCTTTGCTTTCTTGGATTTCCTGCATTCTGTAGCAAAATGGCCTAACTTATCACAGTTAAAGCACCTTATCTTTGATCTGTCCGCAGTTCCAGTTTTGTAGCCATTTTTTCTATCAGATGTGTACTTCCCTTTTTTTTCCAGCTGTTGTCTTTGTTGAATGATTGCCATTTACCCTTGAAGAATCTTGTCTTCTTTACTTTAATGTTAGGGAACTTTCTTGCCAGATAGGCCATTGATTGATCTAGCTCATCAAGTTCATCCAGGGTGTAGAACTCATCTTCTTCCAATTCCATTATGACTTGTTCCTGTGAATTATTGATTATTTGTTCACTTGTTGAGGCAGATGGAGTCTGGGATCTTGGCTCATCATTAGAGTTCTGGCTTTCATTGACAATTAGGGCACTTGAACCATCTACAACATGCCTTGACCAGATCTTAATGATTTCCTTTGAATCATTTCTAGTTCATATATTTTTATGATTCCATACAGGACTTCCAAAGTTATTCTGCTCGTGTCTCTCCCTTCTCTGATTGTTAATATTTTTCATTTCAAATGATCAGGAAGAGTGAGCAAAAATTTCAAGTTTTATGAAGCTGCAAGTCATTAATCAGCTTGTTAAACCTTTCAAACACATCAGTAATGCTTTACTTTGGCTTATCCATAAAACCCTCATACTGTGAAATCAGTATCCTTCTTTGATTTGACCTAACTTCATCAGTTCCTTCACACAGTATCTCTATCTTTTCCCAGATTTGCTTAGCAGTGTCACAGTTGACAATGTTGTTACAAATTACATTGTCAATTGACTCTATTAAGATTAACTGCAAGCCACTATCCAGGGAGACTTTTTCTTTCTCAGGCTCAGTGTATTCTGCAAGATCTTTAGGAGCATAATGAGCTGGGATAACCATGTCTCCATCTATAGATTCATCAACTATAACCATAGGAATGAAGGACCCATTTTTGAGGATCTGAATGTACATGGATTGGCCATCCTGATAAATAGCATCATTTTCTTCTTCCATAGAGTATAGTTGGCTTTGTCAAAAGTAGGGATTTTGATGCTACTGATTTTCTGTGTATTTATTTTTCCAATATCTTGAATCTGTTTACTTTCAGATTTTACTCTGATACCACTTGTTAGATAATGAATAACACATAGAGGGGGGTGAATGAGTTTTAGGTATTTTTATACTTTTCTTGAATATTTAAGGTGGTGAACAAAGTAAACTAAATCTTGCATTGAGATGTATTAATACTGAAATTAAACAAGTAATAAGAGTGAACACAAATTTTTCAAAACTCGCTAATTTTATATTAAAATTAAGAATGTTTTGCTATAAAACTTCTAGGCTCTTTGTTGCTAAAGAGCTTAGCTTCTTCCTTGAGAGAAATACAGGATTCTCTTATCTAAATTGTTACAACTAATAAAGGATCAGTGTGAACTTTATATCTCAGTTAACTACTGGTTTATACAGTGTATAATAAGACATGCTATTCACTTTAGTAAGTTGTCACTAATCATTTCATTTTGGGAAAAGTATATCTTCCATTTCTGGCTTAATATATCTTTGCATACAGTGTTAACTTTGATCTTCCTTTGTCAGTTAATCTTCACCCTTGATCTTGCACATTATTCAAGCTGCTTTTTGTAGACTTGTCAATCCAACTGGTTGAATTGTTTGTTGATTGTTAATCTTGGATATTAAACTGATCTGCACTTTGTACTTTGAGTTTTACCTCGAGATCTCCATTTTGTTATATAGAGAACTTGACATCTCGATAAGTATATTTGCTTATCGAGATCTCTCAATACTCTATATTTGATTGGACTTATAGAGGTCTCTGAGTTCTCTATAAGAGAATTTATCTTGTCGAGATCTCTCCACTTCATTGTTAGGGATTCTAGCATAAAACGCAATGGAAAAACAAAAAAAAAATTCGAATCCCTGCCGTAGGATCTATGTATAATGAACGGATAATTATGGAAAATAGATGTTTTACCTTAATGAGCTTTACGATTATGGTTGTCAAAAGGAGATCCTAGCTTTAACCGAACACCACGTATCCCGCCTTGACGATCTACGCCGTAGAGGTATCCACACGAAAGCTGGTACGGAGGAGGCTTGTACTAGCACCAAGAATGGACATGTTTTTCCTCTCTCTCTCTCTCTCACCTTTAGCTGCTAGGGTTTTATGTTTTTATCTAATAAAAACATAACCCTAATTTTAGCCTTAAGGATGTTTATATAGAGAGGCCCAAAAACAGTCATAACCCTAATCCAAGTTAGAGTTCATTAAAATCTGAAATTCTATTTATTTAATAATTAAGTTTAACTCAATTACTAAACAACAACTGAATTTCGGATTTAATAATATACAAATTTGAAATTCATTTATCCCATTAGTTAAGTCCAACTTAATTAATAATAAATAATTCAAATTTCCCTTTTTAATTCAAATCCGAATTTGAATTAAATATTCCTCCATGCTTTCTTTGTACGACCCTATAGGTTATTATTACGTTGGAAATAATTTAAATATCTCATATTTAAATTATAAACAATGAGTGGCATCTAGTAATACATCATTGCTACCCAAAAAATAATAATTAAATCGATGATCAATTAAACCTTTCGTGAATAATGTATAATGTAATATAATCCCTTTAGCCTTATATTATAGATCAAACTCGAGGCATGCATTGTGTCATCCTCTGTTAACGTTTACTCCTTCTTTCCTTGATCAATGAGTAAACTATTAAACAATTCAGTATTTGAGCACGGCCATGCATTTTATAGTCTTACTGAATCAAGAGGCCAATAATATCACTTCTTTAATAAATGAGGGCTAAATTTCATCCAGATCATTCATATTTCTCATACGATTCATAATGTACCCAATGTCTACTTTTATTATTACCCGGTCAAGGATAACTTTCAATAGTATCAAAATATATTAATTTTCGTATAAAAATATAATGATTTCAGGTCAAAGGCCCAATACATCATTATCACTGTGAGATTAAGTTATAACACTTTAAACATGTAGTATCTCACAACGGGTCAATCCAGCACCATGTATTTAATACATGTGCCTGTGTTTTGACTTTAGTATCACCATACATATGATCAATAGATGTGATCATCAGCCAACAAACACATTAGTCTCAATGTATTTATTATCATCCCTTAATAATAATACTTGACTAGGGACCTTTAGGAATATCAATAATATTCTCATAATCTCATTTCTAAGTCACGTACTTAGAGATATAGATTTACATATCATATTCCAAGGACATTTATTAATCTAACATCTTATCGCAGAAAATAAAGATATAATAAAATACTAAAGAATAATCCATATAATCATAATAATCCACATGTTTCATAATATAAACATAATAGCGTTGTCTCTAGGGCACAAACACTAACATTCATGTCTTCACTTCGGCTTATAGACATTTCTGAGTTCTCTAGTGACTAATTGACTTGTTGATAACTCAAAGTTCTCTAGTGATAATTGACTTGTCGATAACTCGGAGTTCTCTAATGATATTTGACTTGTCGATAACTCTGAGTTCTCTAGTGAAGAAATGACTTGTCGATATCTCCAATCTTCATGTCTTCAATTGGCTTGTTGATATCTTTGAGTTCTCTAGTAGCTTTCCTGACTTCTCGATAAGTCATTTGGTAACTTCTCTATAACACTAAATTTGTGACTTGTAGAGATATTGACTTAGAATATATTTATCAAAACAGATTTATTCAACTCCAAGCTTCTTCGTAATTCTTCTGAGGCATGATCTTCTTGATCTTCTTCCAGATAGAATTATTAGGCTTGATATTGTTTAAACAAAAAAACTCTAGTCTGCTCTTTGACTTTTTATAGACTTTAAATGTTACAATACAAAAATGCAAATTCAGATTACAATACAACTTACTTAGGGTTGTCAATTTGACTTAGTCTTGTTAAAGTACAGGCATGTCTTGCACAACATTACTTCTTTACCATCTTTGAGTTGGTGCAAATCGACTTGTGGGGTCCATATCGTTATAAGACACATGGTACATGTATTATGTTCCTTACCATTATTGATGATAGGTCCAAGGCTACTTGGGTTTCTTTGTTGTCTGCTAAATCAATGGTACCTAAATTGTTGACTGATTTTCTACAGTTTATCGAATATCATTTTGCTACTATAATCAAGACAGTACGCTTCGATAATGGCCCAGAATTCTTGAACAAATATTTGGCCTCTGTTTTTGCTGCTCGAGGTATTTTACATCAAACCACATGTGTCTACACGCCACATTAAAATGGTATAGTGGAACGGAAGCACAAGACTTTGCTTAATATTGCTCGATCCTTGCGGTTTCATTCCAGTATGCCCATTGATTTTCGGGGTGATTGTTTATTAACTGCTTGCTATGTGTTAAACAGAACTTCTTCTCCTCTATTAGGTGGCTTGACACCTTATGATATTTTACTGTTGTTCCGCATCCAACGGACAAATGTGCACCTTGTGCAATTAAAAGGGTTTTTGTGGGTTATCCCTTTGGTAAGAAAGGTTATAAAGTGTTGATTTACATACTAGACAGATTTTTGTTGTCAGGGATGTGTCCTTCTATGAAGATATTTTTCCGTTCAAGGATTTGCCTACATCTCCTCCCTCTCAGTTATTTCCTGTCAATGATAGTTTTGTTGACAGTGATCCGCTTTCTACTATTGGTTTAATCTTGCCAATAACAAGGTCTGGTTCTGGTTCTGTACCAGCAAGGGAGGGTTCTCAGGATTCTTTAATTCCCTTATATTCATCTAGACCCACTCGTATTAGGACCTTACCTTCTAAGTTTGTTGATTATACAGGTATTCCTGCTAGTCTTGGTGCTTCTATCCAACTACAACCTGGTTCTTCTTTATAGGGATATGTAGACTGTCTTCCATTTAATCCAATATCTATTTCATTTGTAGCCCATACTTCCAAGATTATTGAACCTGTTTCTTTAAGCAGGCTGTCACACACTCTATTTGGTGTGAAGCTATGAGTGTGGAGTTGGATGCTTTGGAGGCTAATCACACCTGATCTGTTGAACCCTTGCCTCCTGGTAAAAAGATAGTTTGGTGTAAGTGAGTACTTAACCAATGGAGTTGTGGATCGTTATAAAGCTCGTCTTGTTGCAAAAGAATTTATACAAACAGCTGGCTTGGATTACTTCGAGACGTTTGTTCATATTGCTAAGATGGCCAGTCTTCGAATTTTGTTGACTTTGGCTGCTAAACGAGGGTGGTGTGTTAAACAGCTTGATGTCATGAATGCCTTTCTTCATGGCATTCTGGATGAGAAGGAGTACATGGCCTTGCCTCCAGGTTATACTCCTTTGAGTCAATTGTTGTTTGTGTTACCAGTACAACGACGGGTCTGTAGACTTCTCAAGTCCATTTATGGGCTTAAGAAAGCACCACGTCAGTGGTTTATTGCATTGTCTCAAGCCTTGTTGCGGTTTGGCTTTGTTCAGTTGGTTAGTGACTCTAGCCTATTTCAACTTACTCGTGCTAGTGATGTTGCTTACATCCTTATCTACGTTGATGATATGCTCCTTACTGGTTCTAATTTTACTTTACTTGATGAGATTGTGGCATTCCTTGGTACTCAGTTTAAACTCAAGGACTTAGGTCCACTACACTATTTTTTGGGCCTGGATTTCATCGTACTGTTCAGGGTATTTTTGTTAATAAACATAAATATATGTTGGATATTGTTAAGGATTATGGTTTTTTAGATGTCAAGGTTGCCTCTCTTCCCATGGATCAACATCATTCATTGTTGGATGATGTTACTTCCTCGTTCCTTTCTGATGCGTCTGCTTATCGACGTTTGGTTGGTCGCCTTATATATCTTACGATATATCGTCCTGACTTGTCTTACTTTGTTGACGTCTTGGCTCAGTTTATGCACCACGTAAGACTCACTAGGATGCTGCTTTAAAAGTGGTCAAGTATATAAAGGGTACTTGGCATCAGGGGTTGATGTTTTCTGTAGTTTCCACTATTTCATTGACTGCGTATTATGATGCTGATTGGGCCAGCTGTCCAGATACTATATTGTCTGTTATTGGGTTTTGTGTTTTTGGGTGATTCATTGGTGTCCTGCAAGTGTAAGAAATAGAAGATTGTTTCACGGTCCTCTGCTGAGGCCGAGTACAGATCCCTTGCTGATACTTGGTGTGAGCTTACCTGGATTGTTTCCTTGCTTACTGAGATGCATGTAACACCAATTACTCATGTTCAGTTGTTTTGTGATAATAAATCATCTTTATACATTGTATCAAATCCTGTTTTTCATGAACAGACCAAGCACATTGAGATAGATTGTCACTTGGTCCGTCAGAAAATACAGTAAGGGTTAAGTGCAACTTAGCACATTGCTTCTTTAGATCAACCAGCTGCTCCATCCACTAAGGTTTTATCCTCTTCTCAGCCGCATCTTCTTTCCAAGTGAGGAATCTGTGACTTCTCTTCGACTCCTCACTTGCAGGGGGATGTTAGAACTACTCATTCTTCCTGTGATTCTACTATCAAGCCAGTGATGCCAGCTCAGCAGTAGGAAAACTCAGTATGATGATTCAGCAAATACAACAGCTCAGCAATAGCTCAGTAAAATTGTCAGGAGTTTGTTAGTTTGTTAGAATCTATATATATAATCTGCTATAGCTTCTCTGAGATGTAACAAAAATAATTTCATCTCTCAATTAATATAGATTCTAATTTCAATCAGTTCTTTTCCAAGATGCTCAATTTCTTGAGTCCTCAAATCGTTAAGAACCCCCACTCACCACTCAATCCTTATATCTCCATAAATGAATGACATGCAAGCTCCAAACTCCATAAAACTTAAAACTCGACATGCAAGGCCCGAAATTTCTCCAACAGGGTTGATTTTGCAATAATAAGGAGAAAGGAGGTGTAAAAGGGTGTTATCGTAAGGAAATGAAGAGAATTAGATGAGAGGGCTTCGTGAGAGAGATGAGAGTATCGAAAGAGTTGAGAGATTTGAGAGATCAGAGAATGAAATTAAGAAGTGGGAAAAAATGGGTTGAATGTGAGCGGAGGGGTTAGGGGACGTGGGAAAGGTCCATTTTGCCCTTCCTCTCCATTAAATCTTTTAAAATCTTAAGGGTAAAGATGTATTTTGATAATTACAAAACTAGAATTGATTTAGAATTTTTTTGGTTTGGAATTAATTACAACAAAATTTGTTTTTATTAAAAAAATAATTTTAATGAATTTGTGAATAAATGATAAGAATTTTGGAGTTAGGATTTATTCATATCTAAATCTTTAGTGAGTCTCAAATCCCTTGGAATTTTGTTAAAATAGATTTTGAAACAAAGAAATGTTTGAGAAAAAAATGAATATAACTCTTTTTAAAACAAAAATTCTACTTTTCAAGATAAATCAAGAATTTTAAATAAAAGAAAGCAATTCAACAACAATTAAATAAATCACTTTATTCATTGACTCTTGAATTTAATCTAATTTGGACTGTTTCAGATATTATCAAGTAATTACAATAATTGTAGTCCCATAATTCACATACCCACTTACACACGTAATTGTAGAATCTCTTATGCATATAATTCAAATAAGAACAATTTTTTTTAAATTATTGCACACAATAATACTATACCATATATATATATATATATTAGAAATAGTAATAAAATATTTTTATTAATATCCCGACGTTACAAAATATGTTTAATGAGAGAATGACTTTTTAAACTTCTTGATTTATAATATTTTTATTATTCAAAAATTCAGCATTGACCAAAATAAGAAATACAAAAAAGAAAACAACATAAAATTATTGATGGTTGTGAAATGCAGCTTAGTGAACTCATTATATTACTGTTAATTATATTAATTATACATATTAAGTGCATGTTAGAAAGTGCTTGAAATTAACATATAGTTTAAAAAATTTGATAAAAAAATTAAATTAAAGTTGAAAGTTTCAAAAAAAATCAAAAAATTTCAAAAAATTAATCTTAATTAGTTAATCAAAATATCTAAATATATGTGAAAAAATAAAAAAACAACAAATATACAGTACTAGTACTGTAGTGCAAATTTATTTAGGGGGAAATCCATTTTGAGAAACAAAAATTAGGCCCACAACTAAGTATCTATAAGCCCGAGGATCCAGGTGGTCCACTTCAAATGTCTGAAATGTTTAAATTTTTTTGAAAGAAATTTACATATTATATTTTTATTCAAAAAAATATTTAAAATTATTTAGCGAACCATATTTTACAGAGTCTTAAATTGCATGCGGATCCCCGTTTCCGATATAAAGAACCTGAAAGGACGAAGGGAGTAATAATTATAATCTATTTTTATGAAATTATATTTGTGAATAATGAGAGAGTGTCTCATTCGAGAGAATGACTTTTTAAAATTCTTTATTTAGTATATTTATTCATTATTCATAATTTTATAGTGACCAAGATCAAAATAAGAAATACAAAAAAGAAAATAAAAAATGGAACATTATTGACAGCTATGAATCGCGACTTAGTGAACTAGTTATTTTGTTGTTAGCTATATTAATTATAAATATTAAGTGTATTGATATGGTATAAAAATAACCCTAATTGCGGAATTAATATCGCATTAATTAGATATGATTTGGTCAAAGGGAAAAGCCCAATTAATGAGGCCCAAAACCCTAATTATTTATTATTTTCATAATTAATAAAGGGGCTAATTAAACAGCCCAATGAATGTGTTTAGATAAGTAACTACTTCTATAAGAATTAGTCGCCAAGCAACTTAAATTCAGAAGAAAACTAATTCCTACTTTCTAGAACTCCAAAGTACAATCAAAGAAGGAGGCTTGTCCACCAAGTCACCCAATTCTACCCTAATTCCTAGACTCTCGACGTCTATATAAAGGGTCTTACCCCTTTAACTTCAGCAGGACGTTTTTATGGATAAGAGCTCCATACGTCACCACTATGAAACCATGTTTTTATGGGTAAAAGCTCCATACGTCACCACTATAAAACCACCTTTTGGACAAGAGCTTCACACGTCACAAAGCCGCGAAGGCATCCTACAAGCCACGAGGCCATTACATGGAATGACCTTTTAGACTCAATCCTCGAAAGACATGAAAGTCATTATGTCATTGGTGAGCTCTCGTTGCCATAGCCCCGAGGGCAAGTATCACCGAGAACTACGTTTTGGCTTGATCATTGGCATACGCCAAGGTACGTAGGTATCTTGTGAGGGCGGATTCAAGCCATGAAACGCAAGCGCAGCCATTAAAGATCGAAGCTTATCAAACCCTAACTGTAAATACACGCAATAAATAAATACATGTTTTTTATCCCTAACATTTGGCGCCGTCTATGGGAAGAAGAAGACAACCATGAATGCACGAAGAAGTACCGATAAACCACCTGCTAAGATGTGCAATGTCGCATCCGACATTGAGATTCCACCGCAGTCAAATGTCAATATCTAAGGGACTAATCTCTCAGTGACGAAGATCCCCATTACCCAACCGTTGAATAAAAAAACAATGGTCTCCTACCTCGATGGATGCATAATTAAGAAAAGAGTCCCAAACTATAGATGATGTTCTCACTAATGAACATCCGGATTTCAGATGATATTAATTGTGCTTCCCTCGAGGGTGAATGATCGCCCACCTTATGGGATGTGAAACTTTAAGGGGGAACGCAACATCGAGTACATGAGGAGTACGAACCTCGCTATTTGTAAGGGTCAAACCTCATTGAAGGGAGAAGTTACGATTTCAATGATCCCCGTATCGAGGATAGTGATTGTTCATATGAAGAGGAGATCACCCCGAGATGGGAGCGGCCGAATAAGGAACCTATTGTCAAAGGGCATTTTTATCCCCGATAACGTGAAAGGATGAATCCCTAAATAATAAAGAAGAGGATCCGTGCTCATGAAGTACACATCCGGGAACCCCAAAAAATCTGGAATCATAGAGAAATCACGATCTACCAGCCACAACTCAAATTGTCGCTTCCATCATTGAAGTACCACAACTCTCAATCACAAAATCAAAAAGTCGGTCCCATAATTATGGGATTTTTTATGACCCGAACGCTGATTCAAAGGACTGATACCCAATCTCAAGGAGTGGAAACCCAAGGGATGAATCACCAACCGTATCTCAGATGTTAACAATTATGTTTTCATCTAGGAGGAACGCTAACCCACCTGATTAAAGTAAACTTCAGCGTCAACCGTATTAGGAGTATGAATTCCGATATTTACAAGGGCTAATCTCCATTCATAAAGGAGTATGAGATTTTTTTTATCCTAATACCTAGGACAGTGACCGTCCATCTGGTAAGGAGACTGATCCAAGAAGAAGATGGCCAAACACAAAGCCCACTGTCAGAATACGTTCACGGTCTCGAGGGTGAAAGGAATATGTCCTAAGTCCAATCATGTATTAGGATTTAGGATTAACTTTTTATGTAATCTGTTTTGATTTCATTGATATTAATAAAAGACTTGTTTTGTTTTTATTACGGGTTCTATCTATTTAAGTGTTTAAATAAGATATACCATAGTTTAGAGTAAAGCTTTTTATGGATTATGATGAGATCATAATAGTGAGACCTAAAAGATGATAACTCTAAACTTAAATAGTTCCTGATCATAGGATTACTAACTGGTAATTAATAATCCATAAAGATCGGTACATACTATGCTTGCTTCATTATGAAGGATGTCTGTTCTCATAGACATTTGTGTGGTGACACTATAGCTAGTATGTAGGTGCTTATTATAGAATAAGTTCACTGAACATGACTCGCACAGCTGAACAACTGATGGAGTTCACTCACATGTCAGCAGTTGTTAACATAGTGATAGTTGTACAAGTATCCTTAGACTTGAGGTCATCATAGTCATCTTGTGTACACTGAACTATGCTTTGGTTTAGTTCTTAGTCTCCAGGGACAATTATTGGGGCTCTAATGGGTATAGGAATTTGTACACGAAGATTAGGGGTGTGCACGGTTCGGTTCGGTTCGGTTTTTACCGAAAACTGTTACCGAACCGTGTATGTCGGTTCGGTTCGGTTTCTAGCTATTAACCGTAACCGAACCGTTCGGAACGGTTATTTTCGGTTCGGTTAACCGTTTATCGGTTTCGGTTTTTTTCGGTTTTTATTTTTTTCAAAAAAAATAATTATTTAATATAATACTAAGAATATTTATAGACGTTATTTAATATAAATCTAAAAAAATTAATTATTTAGTATAATGTAACAAACAAGTAGCATCGTTAAATGAGGGATTCGTATTGATGAATTAATAGAGCTATAATATGAATGACTATCGACAAGTCCAAGTGCAAGTAAATGACTATCATAATCCATCTACAGGCCCAACAACAAAAGGTTTTTAAAATTCTTATATAAATTTGGCAAGTATCATATACTCATATTTGTATAAAATAGATAAGTAAATAAATATATATTAAATATTTTAAAATATGTTAGTGGTTTGGTTTTTCGGTTCGGTTTTAAGGATAAAACCGTAACCGTTACCAAACCGTCCAGTCGGTTCGATTCGGTTACGGTTTTTTTCGGTTTTTGTCGGTTTCGGTTTTTTTTGGTGCGGTTTTTCGATTTTTCGATCCGGTTTCGGTTTTTCGGTTTTTATTTGCTCACCCCTAACGAAGATAGTGTATGATCAATAAAGGATCTACCCCTTCCAGTGAAGGAAGCGAATGTTCAAGGCTGATCCACTTATGCTAGTTCAGGAATCTCTAGCCAGAGTGAATGAAATTAGAAAGGAGTTTCTAATTTGCATAGAACTAAGCATAGTAAATGGAAAGCAAGTGATTAAATTAGATAGGCTTGACACGAGATCCATGCCTTGTATTTAATGAGGACATTGTAGGGTAGAACGAGTTTATTGTACGGTAACTATTCACTGAATAGGTTCTTGGTATTCTAAGCAGTGAATTCGTATTATCCGGATAGTCGTGATATGCTGAGAAGTATCCCTCACGATATAGAATAAATATGATTAATTAATTAATCATATTTAATAAATTAGAGAATTTATATAAATAATAATAAAATAGTTTTATTATTTAAGAAAATGATTTAATGGTGGAGGAATTAATTAATAATGGCTAATAATTATTTATTTATGAAATAAATAATTAATTAGCAAATTTAATAATTGATTAGATGAGATTTAATTGATTATAAATTAATTAAGAAAAGTTCTTAATATTATCAATTAAGAATTTAATTTTTGGAAATTAAATCAAGAGAGAGAATTATTTCTAAAGTGTTTAGAAAAAGGATTAATAATTAAAAGGTGTTTTAATTATTAATGAGAATAATAAATGGGTTAATAATAATAATATTTTATGGGAAAATTTCAGCTGAAAATTTTGCCTATAAATATACTATTATAAACCCTATTTTTATTCTAACCCAAAACAACCCAAAAGTTTTTAGAAAACCTAATTCTCTCCACCTCCTCCTCCTCCTTAACATCGTTTTCTTGGTGGATACCGGTGGAGTGCTTCACGTTTGAGGAGCAGCTGTTAAGGATCTCCGATCGTTGCTTTTGGATCGCTATTAAAGGTTAGTAATCGATTCATATGTTTTAATCACGATTTATATGCTTTTATTTGGATTTTATATGTGTAAAAGTGTTTTACCATGCCTCCGCTGTGATTAAAATCCAACAATGGTATCAGAGCATAGGTTGTATGCATATAGATCTGTGGTAAAAATTTCAGAATTTTATGTGCTTGTATGAATTAATTATGATTTTTACAAGTTTTATCATGGATTAATTTTTTCTGATGAGAAATCATATCTCAGAATAATTTTGAATGTTGATCTGGGTTCTACAAGTGTTGTAGATCGTCTGGGTATTTTTTCATAATTTTATGATGTATAGATTTTTTATTATGAATTTTTGAAGATCTTGCAATTAAAATTCGTAATTAAATAATCATATATATATATAAATTGTTAATATGTATATATCTGCTGTTGTCTGCTATTTGCTGTGTTGAATTTGATGCTGTTGGCACGGAAGCAAAGAAGCTGTCAAGGAATAGACACGAGAAAGAATGTCAGGCGCGGAAATCCGTGCGAGAAAAAAAAAGTAACGGCGGCTGCTGCAGGCGCGCGTGGGGGTGTCGCGCATTCCGGGAATGCGTTACACCCTGTGGCGCATTCACGGAATGCGTTACACCTTTTAATGGCTTAAAAGGGTTGTAACGCATCACCGGAATGCGTTACAGGGCTTGTAACGCGTTCCTGTAATGCGTTACAGCCCGACTGTCCACATTAAATTTGATTTTTTGGGAGTTTCGTAACTCCGTTTTAGGCGTGCAATATATCGTTGGATTCGTTTTTCCGAGACAGATCTAATGGAGTGATCAAATTTTAGTTTATATAAAAGTTTTGAACTATTTATATTTCCGAAAGTGTTTTAAAGCTATTTTTAACTGTTTTAACTGCTTTTAAATGCTTCATGTAATACATAGAGATGTATAATGCTTAGACTAATATGCTAGATGATGTAACATGTCTACCTTGATGTTTATTCATGTTTATATATGTGATATATGCTTAGTTTATCATGCGATGATAGATTTAGGTGAACTTAAATGAACATAAGGCGTTTGTTAGACAACCTAGTATAGTGAAATTGTTTCATAACCTTAATAATAATATTATGAATACAATCATGAGATTCTTGTGTTTATGAAACACGTAATTGAATATGAATTTTCAATATGGGAGAAAGGATGATTCTGTCAACAACAGATTTCTATCTGTAAGAAAGGGTTATTAAGTGACGCCTCTTGACAATGCTCCACCCGATCTGGGAATCATCTGATTATTGATTATTGATTTGAAATATTTAATTTAAAAGGAAAAATCTCTTTATAATATGATTATGATTGTAACGTAATATAATCCCTCTAAAATTAAATAATATCAAGTAGTAATTGGCCAATGATACAACGGGCTTGTGTCGGTCATAGCCTTCCAACATGATAGAAAGTAGTTCTTATTTTTAAATCATTGTCGGTTCGTGCTACAGCCGAGGGCTTTGATTTCGAAATAAGAAATACTTGTCTATTACATAGAGATGTGTACATTGAATTAGAATCTAAAGGTCGGTACATGCCACAACCGTGGGCCGTTGAAGACTGATTCAATTGTACGGAATGTTGGGTTAGACTTGACTTAGAATATTGAGTTTGTCGTGCCACAGCCGTGACTCAAGTATTCAAGAGGCTAAAGTTTGATTAGGGAATAACATAAGATGTAATTGACAAGAGTTGTCTGCCTATTGAACATTACATGGCGGTTCGTGCTATAGCCGGGGTTGTGTAATGGAATGTAGGATCCATATTCCCACTAGCATTATGAATGCTTAATTTTTCACGTAGGGGGTTGAATAAATTAGATAAACTAGTGGGAGCCACTTATGAATAAAGACCCGATTCATATAGTGTTTTAAAATGAAATCGAATATTTGCTAAGTGTTGTTATGTGTTTATCATTTACAGATTAACAATATACATTATGTCTTCTGCACTATCACTCAGGAGCATACTGGATGCTCACAAGTTGACTAGTCCTAATTATGCTGACTGGCTTCGAAACTTGAGAATTATTCTCAGGATTGAGAAGCTGTAATACGTGATTCACTCACCTAAGCCTACTGAACCTGCTAGTGATGCACATAATGATGAACATGTTGTGTATCGTAAATGGGTAGATGATACAAATGTTGCTCAATGCATCATGCTAGCTTCCATGAACATTGAGCTACAGAAGCAACATGAGCATATGGATGCTCACACTATCCTCATGCATCTACAAGAGTTGTATGATGTGGCAGGGAGGACAGCTCGATATGAGATATCGAAGGAGTTGTTCCGTTGTAGGATGTCTGAGGGATCATCTGTGAATGACCATGTACTTAAGATGATCAATTTGATTGAACGTCTTGGATAACTTGGTTTTGCCATGGATGGGGAGCTGAGCCAAGACTTGGTCTTGCAATCGCTTCCGAGTTCGTTCTCACAGTTTATTGTGAACTTTCACATGAATAAGTTGGATGTCAGCCTGCCTGAACTCCATAACATGTTGAAGACTGCGGAATCGAATTTTCCCCTAAGAAGAGTTCTGTTCTTCTAATTGGTGAAGCTTCCAATCCTATGAAAAGGAAGAGGAACCCTTCCAAGAAGAAGAAAGTAGGTGAGAAAATGCCGGTTCCACCAAAAGCTGAAGACCCCAAGAGCAAAGTTGTTTGCTTTCACTGTAACAAGGTGGGGCACTGGAAGAGGAACTGCAAGGTATACCTTGCAGAATTGAAGAAAAAGAAGAAGGGTAGTGAGACTACCACTTCTGATTCAGGTATGTTCATGATAGAAGTGAATATATCATTAAATCAAATTTATACTTGGGTATTAGATACCGCATGTGGTTCTCATATCTGCAATTTGTTGCAGGGACTAAGGAGAAGTAGGACTCTTGAGGAAGAGGAGGTGATTCTACTGATGGGAAATGGAGAAAGAGTTGCTGCTGAAGATGTAGAATCATTTCATTTACATATGCCTACGGGCAAGACTATTGTTTTTTAAATAATGGTTATTTTGTTCCCTCAATCTCATTTGCACACTTGAGCTTGTTCTTTAGATATACATTTTCTTGTTTTACATCTTCAAGCTCCACTATCAACAATTTAGTTTCCTGTTTCTCATTTTTAAGTTTATCATTTATCTTTGTCAATTTGCTAATTCTTCATTAGCAGCCACCATACTTGTATGAATGTGAAACATTTATGTGCTCATCTTTTCAATAGTTTCCTTATATTGATTTACATTTAAATCAATGATTATAAGAGTTGGTACCTGTGTTTTTTATGAAGATGACTTTCCTTGCTCCAAGGCCATTAGTGCATAATTTCCAACTTCCTCATCTTCATCATTGTCAGAGTCATCCCAACTTTTACCCTCTGCAATATAGGCTTTGCTTTGTTGTTTCTTTTGAGAGCTTTATACTTTGCTTCCAATTCAAGATAAGCTTTGTCTTTCTTTGCTTTCTTGGATTTCCTGCATTCTGTAGCAAAATGGCCTAACTTATCACAGTTAAAGCACCTTATCTTTGATCTGTCCGCAGTTCCAGTTTTGTAGCCATTTTTTCTATCAGATGTGTACTTCCCTTTTTTTTCCAGCTGTTGTCTTTGTTGAATGATTGCCATTTACCCTTGAAGAATCTTGTCTTCTTTACTTTAATGTTAGGGAACTTTCTTGCCAGATAGGCCATTGATTGATCTAGCTCATCAAGTTCATCCAGGGTGTAAAACTCATCTTCTTCCAATTCCATTATGACTTGTTCCTGTGAATTATTGATTATTTGTTCACTTGTTGAGGCAGATGGAGTCTGGGATCTTGGCTCATCATTAGAGTTCTGGCTTTCATTGACAATTAGGGCACTTGAACCATCTACAACATGCCTTGACCAGATCTTAATGATTTCCTTTGAATCATTTCTAGTTCATATATTTTTATGATTCCATACAGGACTTCCAAAGTTATTCTGCTCGTGTCTCTCCCTTCTCTGATTGTTAATATTTTTCATTTCAAATGATCAGGAAGAGTGAGCAAAAATTTCAAGTTTTATGAAGCTGCAAGTCATTAATCAGCTTGTTAAACCTTTCAAACACATCAGTAATGCTTTACTTTGGCTTATCCATAAAACCCTCATACTGTGAAATCAGTATCCTTCTTTGATTTGACCTAACTTCATCAGTTCCTTCACACAGTATCTCTATCTTTTCCCAGATTTGCTTAGCAGTGTCACAGTTGACAATGTTGTTACAAATTACATTGTCAATTGACTCTATTAAGATTAACTGCAAGCCACTATCCAGGGAGACTTTTTCTTTCTCAGGCTCAGTGTATTCTGCAAGATCTTTAGGAGCATAATGAGCTGGGATAACCATGTCTCCATCTATAGATTCATCAACTATAACCATAGGAATGAAGGACCCATTTTTGAGGATCTGAATGTACATGGATTGGCCATCCTGATAAATAGCATCATTTTCTTCTTCCATAGAGTATAGTTGGCTTTGTCAAAAGTAGGGATTTTGATGCTACTGATTTTCTGTGTATTTATTTTTCCAATATCTTGAATCTGTTTACTTTCAGATTTTACTCTGATACCACTTGTTAGATAATGAATAACACATAGAGGGGGGTGAATGAGTTTTAGGTATTTTTATACTTTTCTTGAATATTTAAGGTGGTGAACAAAGTAAACTAAATCTTGCATTGAGATGTATTAATACTGAAATTAAACAAGTAATAAGAGTGAACACAAATTTTTCAAAACTCGCTAATTTTATATTAAAATTAAGAATGTTTTGCTATAAAACTTCTAGGCTCTTTGTTGCTAAAGAGCTTAGCTTCTTCCTTGAGAGAAATACAGGATTCTCTTATCTAAATTGTTACAACTAATAAAGGATCAGTGTGAACTTTATATCTCAGTTAACTACTGGTTTATACAGTGTATAATAAGACATGCTATTCACTTTAGTAAGTTGTCACTAATCATTTCATTTTGGGAAAAGTATATCTTCCATTTCTGGCTTAATATATCTTTGCATACAGTGTTAACTTTGATCTTCCTTTGTCAGTTAATCTTCACCCTTGATCTTGCACATTATTCAAGCTGCTTTTTGTAGACTTGTCAATCCAACTGGTTGAATTGTTTGTTGATTGTTAATCTTGGATATTAAACTGATCTGCACTTTGTACTTTGAGTTTTACCTCGAGATCTCCATTTTGTTATATAGAGAACTTGACATCTCGATAAGTATATTTGCTTATCGAGATCTCTCAATACTCTATATTTGATTGGACTTATAGAGGTCTCTGAGTTCTCTATAAGAGAATTTATCTTGTCGAGATCTCTCCACTTCATTGTTAGGGATTCTAGCATAAAACGCAATGGAAAAACAAAAAAAAAATTCGAATCCCTGCCGTAGGATCTATGTATAATGAACGGATAATTATGGAAAATAGATGTTTTACCTTAATGAGCTTTACGATTATGGTTGTCAAAAGGAGATCCTAGCTTTAACCGAACACCACGTATCCCGCCTTGACGATCTACGCCGTAGAGGTATCCACACGAAAGCTGGTACGGAGGAGGCTTGTACTAGCACCAAGAATGGACATGTTTTTCCTCTCTCTCTCTCTCTCACCTTTAGCTGCTAGGGTTTTATGTTTTTATCTAATAAAAACATAACCCTAATTTTAGCCTTAAGGATGTTTATATAGAGAGGCCCAAAAACAGTCATAACCCTAATCCAAGTTAGAGTTCATTAAAATCTGAAATTCTATTTATTTAATAATTAAGTTTAACTCAATTACTAAACAACAACTGAATTTCGGATTTAATAATATACAAATTTGAAATTCATTTATCCCATTAGTTAAGTCCAACTTAATTAATAATAAATAATTCAAATTTCCCTTTTTAATTCAAATCCGAATTTGAATTAAATATTCCTCCATGCTTTCTTTGTACGACCCTATAGGTTATTATTACGTTGGAAATAATTTAAATATCTCATATTTAAATTATAAACAATGAGTGGCATCTAGTAATACATCATTGCTACCCAAAAAATAATAATTAAATCGATGATCAATTAAACCTTTCGTGAATAATGTATAATGTAATATAATCCCTTTAGCCTTATATTATAGATCAAACTCGAGGCATGCATTGTGTCATCCTCTGTTAACGTTTACTCCTTCTTTCCTTGATCAATGAGTAAACTATTAAACAATTCAGTATTTGAGCACGGCCATGCATTTTATAGTCTTACTGAATCAAGAGGCCAATAATATCACTTCTTTAATAAATGAGGGCTAAATTTCATCCAGATCATTCATATTTCTCATACGATTCATAATGTACCCAATGTCTACTTTTATTATTACCCGGTCAAGGATAACTTTCAATAGTATCAAAATATATTAATTTTCGTATAAAAATATAATGATTTCAGGTCAAAGGCCCAATACATCATTATCACTGTGAGATTAAGTTATAACACTTTAAACATGTAGTATCTCACAACGGGTCAATCCAGCACCATGTATTTAATACATGTGCCTGTGTTTTGACTTTAGTATCACCATACATATGATCAATAGATGTGATCATCAGCCAACAAACACATTAGTCTCAATGTATTTATTATCATCCCTTAATAATAATACTTGACTAGGGACCTTTAGGAATATCAATAATATTCTCATAATCTCATTTCTAAGTCACGTACTTAGAGATATAGATTTACATATCATATTCCAAGGACATTTATTAATCTAACATCTTATCGCAGAAAATAAAGATATAATAAAATACTAAAGAATAATCCATATAATCATAATAATCCACATGTTTCATAATATAAACATAATAGCGTTGTCTCTAGGGCACAAACACTAACATTCATGTCTTCACTTCGGCTTATAGACATTTCTGAGTTCTCTAGTGACTAATTGACTTGTTGATAACTCAAAGTTCTCTAGTGATAATTGACTTGTCGATAACTCGGAGTTCTCTAATGATATTTGACTTGTCGATAACTCTGAGTTCTCTAGTGAAGAAATGACTTGTCGATATCTCCAATCTTCATGTCTTCAATTGGCTTGTTGATATCTTTGAGTTCTCTAGTAGCTTTCCTGACTTCTCGATAAGTCATTTGGTAACTTCTCTATAACACTAAATTTGTGACTTGTAGAGATATTGACTTAGAATATATTTATCAAAACAGATTTATTCAACTCCAAGCTTCTTCGTAATTCTTCTGAGGCATGATCTTCTTGATCTTCTTCCAGATAGAATTATTAGGCTTGATATTGTTTAAACAAAAAAACTCTAGTCTGCTCTTTGACTTTTTATAGACTTTAAATGTTACAATACAAAAATGCAAATTCAGATTACAATACAACTTACTTAGGGTTGTCAATTTGACTTAGTCTTGTTAAAGTACAGGCATGTCTTGCACAACATTACTTCTTTACCATCTTTGAGTTGGTGCAAATCGACTTGTGGGGTCCATATCGTTATAAGACACATGGTACATGTATTATGTTCCTTACCATTATTGATGATAGGTCCAAGGCTACTTGGGTTTCTTTGTTGTCTGCTAAATCAATGGTACCTAAATTGTTGACTGATTTTCTACAGTTTATCGAATATCATTTTGCTACTATAATCAAGACAGTACGCTTCGATAATGGCCCAGAATTCTTGAACAAATATTTGGCCTCTGTTTTTGCTGCTCGAGGTATTTTACATCAAACCACATGTGTCTACACGCCACATTAAAATGGTATAGTGGAACGGAAGCACAAGACTTTGCTTAATATTGCTCGATCCTTGCGGTTTCATTCCAGTATGCCCATTGATTTTCGGGGTGATTGTTTATTAACTGCTTGCTATGTGTTAAACAGAACTTCTTCTCCTCTATTAGGTGGCTTGACACCTTATGATATTTTACTGTTGTTCCGCATCCAACGGACAAATGTGCACCTTGTGCAATTAAAAGGGTTTTTGTGGGTTATCCCTTTGGTAAGAAAGGTTATAAAGTGTTGATTTACATACTAGACAGATTTTTGTTGTCAGGGATGTGTCCTTCTATGAAGATATTTTTCCGTTCAAGGATTTGCCTACATCTCCTCCCTCTCAGTTATTTCCTGTCAATGATAGTTTTGTTGACAGTGATCCGCTTTCTACTATTGGTTTAATCTTGCCAATAACAAGGTCTGGTTCTGGTTCTGTACCAGCAAGGGAGGGTTCTCAGGATTCTTTAATTCCCTTATATTCATCTAGACCCACTCGTATTAGGACCTTACCTTCTAAGTTTGTTGATTATACAGGTATTCCTGCTAGTCTTGGTGCTTCTATCCAACTACAACCTGGTTCTTCTTTATAGGGATATGTAGACTGTCTTCCATTTAATCCAATATCTATTTCATTTGTAGCCCATACTTCCAAGATTATTGAACCTGTTTCTTTAAGCAGGCTGTCACACACTCTATTTGGTGTGAAGCTATGAGTGTGGAGTTGGATGCTTTGGAGGCTAATCACACCTGATCTGTTGAACCCTTGCCTCCTGGTAAAAAGATAGTTTGGTGTAAGTGAGTACTTAACCAATGGAGTTGTGGATCGTTATAAAGCTCGTCTTGTTGCAAAAGAATTTATACAAACAGCTGGCTTGGATTACTTCGAGACGTTTGTTCATATTGCTAAGATGGCCAGTCTTCGAATTTTGTTGACTTTGGCTGCTAAACGAGGGTGGTGTGTTAAACAGCTTGATGTCATGAATGCCTTTCTTCATGGCATTCTGGATGAGAAGGAGTACATGGCCTTGCCTCCAGGTTATACTCCTTTGAGTCAATTGTTGTTTGTGTTACCAGTACAACGACGGGTCTGTAGACTTCTCAAGTCCATTTATGGGCTTAAGAAAGCACCACGTCAGTGGTTTATTGCATTGTCTCAAGCCTTGTTGCGGTTTGGCTTTGTTCAGTTGGTTAGTGACTCTAGCCTATTTCAACTTACTCGTGCTAGTGATGTTGCTTACATCCTTATCTACGTTGATGATATGCTCCTTACTGGTTCTAATTTTACTTTACTTGATGAGATTGTGGCATTCCTTGGTACTCAGTTTAAACTCAAGGACTTAGGTCCACTACACTATTTTTTGGGCCTGGATTTCATCGTACTGTTCAGGGTATTTTTGTTAATAAACATAAATATATGTTGGATATTGTTAAGGATTATGGTTTTTTAGATGTCAAGGTTGCCTCTCTTCCCATGGATCAACATCATTCATTGTTGGATGATGTTACTTCCTCGTTCCTTTCTGATGCGTCTGCTTATCGACGTTTGGTTGGTCGCCTTATATATCTTACGATATATCGTCCTGACTTGTCTTACTTTGTTGACGTCTTGGCTCAGTTTATGCACCACGTAAGACTCACTAGGATGCTGCTTTAAAAGTGGTCAAGTATATAAAGGGTACTTGGCATCAGGGGTTGATGTTTTCTGTAGTTTCCACTATTTCATTGACTGCGTATTATGATGCTGATTGGGCCAGCTGTCCAGATACTATATTGTCTGTTATTGGGTTTTGTGTTTTTGGGTGATTCATTGGTGTCCTGCAAGTGTAAGAAATAGAAGATTGTTTCACGGTCCTCTGCTGAGGCCGAGTACAGATCCCTTGCTGATACTTGGTGTGAGCTTACCTGGATTGTTTCCTTGCTTACTGAGATGCATGTAACACCAATTACTCATGTTCAGTTGTTTTGTGATAATAAATCATCTTTATACATTGTATCAAATCCTGTTTTTCATGAACAGACCAAGCACATTGAGATAGATTGTCACTTGGTCCGTCAGAAAATACAGTAAGGGTTAAGTGCAACTTAGCACATTGCTTCTTTAGATCAACCAGCTGCTCCATCCACTAAGGTTTTATCCTCTTCTCAGCCGCATCTTCTTTCCAAGTGAGGAATCTGTGACTTCTCTTCGACTCCTCACTTGCAGGGGGATGTTAGAACTACTCATTCTTCCTGTGATTCTACTATCAAGCCAGTGATGCCAGCTCAGCAGTAGGAAAACTCAGTATGATGATTCAGCAAATACAACAGCTCAGCAATAGCTCAGTAAAATTGTCAGGAGTTTGTTAGTTTGTTAGAATCTATATATATAATCTGCTATAGCTTCTCTGAGATGTAACAAAAATAATTTCATCTCTCAATTAATATAGATTCTAATTTCAATCAGTTCTTTTCCAAGATGCTCAATTTCTTGAGTCCTCAAATCGTTAAGAACCCCCACTCACCACTCAATCCTTATATCTCCATAAATGAATGACATGCAAGCTCCAAACTCCATAAAACTTAAAACTCGACATGCAAGGCCCGAAATTTCTCCAACAGGGTTGATTTTGCAATAATAAGGAGAAAGGAGGTGTAAAAGGGTGTTATCGTAAGGAAATGAAGAGAATTAGATGAGAGGGCTTCGTGAGAGAGATGAGAGTATCGAAAGAGTTGAGAGATTTGAGAGATCAGAGAATGAAATTAAGAAGTGGGAAAAAATGGGTTGAATGTGAACGGAGGGGTTAGGGGACGTGGGAAAGGTCCATTTTGCCCTTCCTCTCCATTAAATCTTTTAAAATCTTAAGGGTAAAGATGTATTTTGATAATTACAAAACTAGAATTGATTTAGAATTTTTTTGGTTTGGAATTAATTACAACAAAATTTGTTTTTATTAAAAAAATAATTTTAATGAATTTGTGAATAAATGATAAGAATTTTGGAGTTAGGATTTATTCATATCTAAATCTTTAGTGAGTCTCAAATCCCTTGGAATTTTGTTAAAATAGATTTTGAAACAAAGAAATGTTTGAGAAAAAAATGAATATAACTCTTTTTAAAACAAAAATTCTACTTTTCAAGATAAATCAAGAATTTTAAATAAAAGAAAGCAATTCAACAACAATTAAATAAATCACTTTATTCATTGACTCTTGAATTTAATCTAATTTGGACTGTTTCAGATATTATCAAGTAATTACAATAATTGTAGTCCCATAATTCACATACCCACTTACACACGTAATTGTAGAATCTCTTATGCATATAATTCAAATAAGAACAATTTTTTTTAAATTATTGCACACAATAATACTATACCATATATATATATATATATTAGAAATAGTAATAAAATATTTTTATTAATATCCCGACGTTACAAAATATGTTTAATGAGAGAATGACTTTTTAAACTTCTTGATTTATAATATTTTTATTATTCAAAAATTCAGCATTGACCAAAATAAGAAATACAAAAAAGAAAACAACATAAAATTATTGATGGTTGTGAAATGCAGCTTAGTGAACTCATTATATTACTGTTAATTATATTAATTATACATATTAAGTGCATGTTAGAAAGTGCTTGAAATTAACATATAGTTTAAAAAATTTGATAAAAAAATTAAATTAAAGTTGAAAGTTTCAAAAAAAATCAAAAAATTTCAAAAAATTAATCTTAATTAGTTAATCAAAATATCTAAATATATGTGAAAAAATAAAAAAACAACAAATATACAGTACTAGTACTGTAGTGCAAATTTATTTAGGGGGAAATCCATTTTGAGAAACAAAAATTAGGCCCACAACTAAGTATCTATAAGCCCGAGGATCCAGGTGGTCCACTTCAAATGTCTGAAATGTTTAAATTTTTTTGAAAGAAATTTACATATTATATTTTTATTCAAAAAAATATTTAAAATTATTTAGCGAACCATATTTTACAGAGTCTTAAATTGCATGCGGATCCCCGTTTCCGATATAAAGAACCTGAAAGGACGAAGGGAGTAATAATTATAATCTATTTTTATGAAATTATATTTGTGAATAATGAGAGAGTGTCTCATTCGAGAGAATGACTTTTTAAAATTCTTTATTTAGTATATTTATTCATTATTCATAATTTTATAGTGACCAAGATCAAAATAAGAAATACAAAAAAGAAAATAAAAAATGGAACATTATTGACAGCTATGAATCGCGACTTAGTGAACTAGTTATTTTGTTGTTAGCTATATTAATTATAAATATTAAGTGTATTGATATGGTATAAAAATAACCCTAATTGCGGAATTAATATCGCATTAATTAGATATGATTTGGTCAAAGGGAAAAGCCCAATTAATGAGGCCCAAAACCCTAATTATTTATTATTTTCATAATTAATAAAGGGGCTAATTAAACAGCCCAATAAATGTGTTTAGATAAGTAACTACTTCTATAAGAATTAGTCGCCAAGCAACTTAAATTCAGAAGAAAACTAATTCCTACTTTCTAGAACTCCAAAGTACAATCAAAGAAGGAGGCTTGTCCACCAAGTCACCCAATTCTACCCTAATTCCTAGACTCTCGACGTCTATATAAAGGGTCTTACCCCTTTAACTTCAGCAGGACGTTTTTATGGATAAGAGCTCCATACGTCACCACTATGAAACCATGTTTTTATGGGTAAAAGCTCCATACGTCACCACTATAAAACCACCTTTTGGACAAGAGCTTCACACGTCACAAAGCCGCGAAGGCATCCTACAAGCCACGAGGCCATTATATGGAATGACCTTTTAGACTCAATCCTCGAAAGACATGAAAGTCATTATGTCATTGGTGAGCTCTCGTTGCCATAGCCCCGAGGGCAAGTATCACCGAGAACTACGTTTTGGCTTGATCATTGGCATACGCCAAGGTACGTAGGTATCTTGTGAGGGCGGATTCAAGCCATGAAACGCAAGCGCGGCCATTAAAGATCGAAGCTTATCAAACCCTAACTGTAAATACACGCAATAAATAAATACATGTTTTTTATCCCTAACATTTGGCGCCGTCTATGGGAAGAAGAAGACAACCATGAATGCACGAAGAAGTACCGATAAACCACCTGCTAAGATGTGCAATGTCGCATCCGACATTGAGATTCCACCGCAGTCAAATGTCAATATCTAAGGGACTAATCTCTCAGTGACGAAGATCCCCATTACCCAACCGTTGAATAAAAAAACAATGGTCTCCTACCTCGATGGATGCATAATTAAGAAAAGAGTCCCAAACTATAGATGATGTTCTCACTAATGAACATCCGGATTTCAGATGATATTAATTGTGCTTCCCTCGAGGGTGAATGATCGCCCACCTTATGGGATGTGAAACTTTAAGGGGGAACGCAACATCGAGTACATGAGGAGTACGAACCTCGCTATTTGTAAGGGTCAAACCTCATTGAAGGGAGAAGTTACGATTTCAATGATCCCCGTATCGAGGATAGTGATTGTTCATATGAAGAGGAGATCACCCCGAGATGGGAGCGGCCGAATAAGGAACCTATTGTCAAAGGGCATTTTTATCCCCGATAACGTGAAAGGATGAATCCCTAAATAATAAAGAAGAGGATCCGTGCTCATGAAGTACACATCCGGGAACCCCAAAAAATCTGGAATCATAGAGAAATCACGATCTACCAGCCACAACTCAAATTGTCGCTTCCATCATTGAAGTACCACAACTCTCAATCACAAAATCAAAAAGTCGGTCCCATAATTATGGGATTTTTTATGACCCGAACGCTGATTCAAAGGACTGATACCCAATCTCAAGGAGTGGAAACCCAAGGGATGAATCACCAACCGTATCTCAGATGTTAACAATTATGTTTTCATCTAGGAGGAACGCTAACCCACCTGATTAAAGTAAACTTCAGCGTCAACCGTATTAGGAGTATGAATTCCGATATTTACAAGGGCTAATCTCCATTCATAAAGGAGTATGAGATTTTTTTTATCCTAATACCTAGGACAGTGACCGTCCATCTGGTAAGGAGACTGATCCAAGAAGAAGATGGCCAAACACAAAGCCCACTGTCAGAATACGTTCACGGTCTCGAGGGTGAAAGGAATATGTCCTAAGTCCAATCATGTATTAGGATTTAGGATTAACTTTTTATGTAATCTGTTTTGATTTCATTGATATTAATAAAAGACTTGTTTTGTTTTTATTACGGGTTCTATCTATTTAAGTGTTTAAATAAGATATACCATAGTTTAGAGTAAAGCTTTTTATGGATTATGATGAGATCATAATAGTGAGACCTAAAAGATGATAACTCTAAACTTAAATAGTTCATGATCATAGGATTACTAACTGGTAATTAATAATCCATAAAGATCGGTACATACTATGCTTGCTTCATTATGAAGGATGTCTGTTCTCATAGACATTTGTGTGGTGACACTATAGCTAGTATGTAGGTGCTTATTATAGAATAAGTTCACTGAACATGACTCGCACAGCTGAACAACTGATGGAGTTCACTCACATGTCAGCAGTTGTTAACATAGTGATAGTTGTACAAGTATCCTTAGACTTGAGGTCATCATAGTCATCTTGTGTACACTGAACTATGCTTTGGTTTAGTTCTTAGTCTCCAGGGACAATTATTGGGGCTCTAATGGGTATAGGAATTTGTACACGAAGATTAGGGGTGTGCACGGTTCGGTTCGGTTCGGTTTTTACCGAAAACTGTTACCGAACCGTGTATGTCGGTTCGGTTCGGTTTCTAGCTATTAACCGTAACCGAACCGTTCGGAACGGTTATTTTCGGTTCGGTTAACCGTTTATCGGTTTCGGTTTTTTTCGGTTTTTATTTTTTTCAAAAAAAATAATTATTTAATATAATACTAAGAATATTTATAGACGTTATTTAATATAAATCTAAAAAAATTAATTATTTAGTATAATGTAACAAACAAGTAGCATCGTTAAATGAGGGATTCGTATTGATGAATTAATAGAGCTATAATATGAATGACTATCGACAAGTCCAAGTGCAAGTAAATGACTATCATAATCCATCTACAGGCCCAACAACAAAAGGTTTTTAAAATTCTTATATAAATTTGGCAAGTATCATATACTCATATTTGTATAAAATAGATAAGTAAATAAATATATATTAAATATTTTAAAATATGTTAGTGGTTTGGTTTTTCGGTTCGGTTTTAAGGATAAAACCGTAACCGTTACCAAACCGTCCAGTCGGTTCGATTCGGTTACGGTTTTTTTCGGTTTTTGTCGGTTTCGGTTTTTTTTGGTGCGGTTTTTCGATTTTTCGATCCGGTTTCGGTTTTTCGGTTTTTATTTGCTCACCCCTAACGAAGATAGTGTATGATCAATAAAGGATCTACCCCTTCCAGTGAAGGAAGCGAATGTTCAAGGCTGATCCACTTATGCTAGTTCAGGAATCTCTAGCCAGAGTGAATGAAATTAGAAAGGAGTTTCTAATTTGCATAGAACTAAGCATAGTAAATGGAAAGCAAGTGATTAAATTAGATAGGCTTGACACGAGATCCATGCCTTGTATTTAATGAGGACATTGTAGGGTAGAACGAGTTTATTGTACGGTAACTATTCACTGAATAGGTTCTTGGTATTCTAAGCAGTGAATTCGTATTATCCGGATAGTCGTGATATGCTGAGAAGTATCCCTCACGATATAGAATAAATATGATTAATTAATTAATCATATTTAATAAATTAGAGAATTTATATAAATAATAATAAAATAGTTTTATTATTTAAGAAAATGATTTAATGGTGGAGGAATTAATTAATAATGGCTAATAATTATTTATTTATGAAATAAATAATTAATTAGCAAATTTAATAATTGATTAGATGAGATTTAATTGATTATAAATTAATTAAGAAAAGTTCTTAATATTATCAATTAAGAATTTAATTTTTGGAAATTAAATCAAGAGAGAGAATTATTTCTAAAGTGTTTAGAAAAAGGATTAATAATTAAAAGGTGTTTTAATTATTAATGAGAATAATAAATGGGTTAATAATAATAATATTTTATGGGAAAATTTCAGCTGAAAATTTTGCCTATAAATATACTATTATAAACCCTATTTTTATTCTAACCCAAAACAACCCAAAAGTTTTTAGAAAACCTAATTCTCTCCACCTCCTCCTCCTCCTTAACATCGTTTTCTTGGTGGATACCGGTGGAGTGCTTCACGTTTGAGGAGCAGCTGTTAAGGATCTCCGATCGTTGCTTTTGGATCGCTATTAAAGGTTAGTAATCGATTCATATGTTTTAATCACGATTTATATGCTTTTATTTGGATTTTATATGTGTAAAAGTGTTTTACCATGCCTCCGCTGTGATTAAAATCCAACAATGGTATCAGAGCATAGGTTGTATGCATATAGATCTGTGGTAAAAATTTCAGAATTTTATGTGCTTGTATGAATTAATTATGATTTTTACAAGTTTTATCATGGATTAATTTTTTCTGATGAGAAATCATATCTCAGAATAATTTTGAATGTTGATCTGGGTTCTACAAGTGTTGTAGATCGTCTGGGTATTTTTTCATAATTTTATGATGTATAGATTTTTTATTATGAATTTTTGAAGATCTTGCAATTAAAATTCGTAATTAAATAATCATATATATATATAAATTGTTAATATGTATATATCTGCTGTTGTCTGCTATTTGCTGTGTTGAATTTGATGCTGTTGGCACGGAAGCAAAGAAGCTGTCAAGGAATAGACACGAGAAAGAATGTCAGGCGCGGAAATCCGTGCGAGAAAAAAAAAGTAACGGCGGCTGCTGCAGGCGCGCGTGGGGGTGTCGCGCATTCCGGGAATGCGTTACACCCTGTGGCGCATTCACGGAATGCGTTACACCTTTTAATGGCTTAAAAGGGTTGTAACGCATCACCGGAATGCGTTACAGGGCTTGTAACGCGTTCCTGTAATGCGTTACAGCCCGACTGTCCACATTAAATTTGATTTTTTGGGAGTTTCGTAACTCCGTTTTAGGCGTGCAATATATCGTTGGATTCGTTTTTCCGAGACAGATCTAATGGAGTGATCAAATTTTAGTTTATATAAAAGTTTTGAACTATTTATATTTCCGAAAGTGTTTTAAAGCTATTTTTAACTGTTTTAACTGCTTTTAAATGCTTCATGTAATACATAGAGATGTATAATGCTTAGACTAATATGCTAGATGATGTAACATGTCTACCTTGATGTTTATTCATGTTTATATATGTGATATATGCTTAGTTTATCATGCGATGATAGATTTAGGTGAACTTAAATGAACATAAGGCGTTTGTTAGACAACCTAGTATAGTGAAATTGTTTCATAACCTTAATAATAATATTATGAATACAATCATGAGATTCTTGTGTTTATGAAACACGTAATTGAATATGAATTTTCAATATGGGAGAAAGGATGATTCTGTCAACAACAGATTTCTATCTGTAAGAAAGGGTTATTAAGTGACGCCTCTTGACAATGCTCCACCCGATCTGGGAATCATCTGATTATTGATTATTGATTTGAAATATTTAATTTAAAAGGAAGAATCTCTTTATAATATGATTATGATTGTAACGTAATATAATCCCTCTAAAATTAAATAATATCAAGTAGTAATTGGCCAATGATACAACGGGCTTGTGTCGGTCATAGCCTTCCAACATGATAGAAAGTAGTTCTTATTTTTAAATCATTGTCGGTTCGTGCTACAGCCGAGGGCTTTGATTTCGAAATAAGAAATACTTGTCTATTACATAGAGATGTGTACATTGAATTAGAATCTAAAGGTCGGTACATGCCACAACCGTGGGCCGTTGAAGACTGATTCAATTGTACGGAATGTTGGGTTAGACTTGACTTAGAATATTGAGTTTGTCGTGCCACAGCCGTGACTCAAGTATTCAAGAGGCTAAAGTTTGATTAGGGAATAACATAAGATGTAATTGACAAGAGTTGTCTGCCTATTGAACATTACATGGCGGTTCGTGCTATAGCCGGGGTTGTGTAATGGAATGTAGGATCCATATTCCCACTAGCATTATGAATGCTTAATTTTTCACGTAGGGGGTTGAATAAATTAGATAAACTAGTGGGAGCCACTTATGAATAAAGACCCGATTCATATAGTGTTTTAAAATGAAATCGAATATTTGCTAAGTGTTGTTATGTGTTTATCATTTACAGATTAACAATATACATTATGTCTTCTGCACTATCACTCAGGAGCATACTGGATGCTCACAAGTTGACTAGTCCTAATTATGCTGACTGGCTTCGAAACTTGAGAATTATTCTCAGGATTGAGAAGCTATAATACGTGATTCACTCACCTAAGCCTACTGAACCTGCTAGTGATGCACATAATGATGAACATGTTGTGTATCGTAAATGGGTAGATGATACAAATGTTGCTCAATGCATCATGCTAGCTTCCATGAACATTGAGCTACAGAAGCAACATGAGCATATGGATGCTCACACTATCCTCATGCATCTACAAGAGTTGTATGATGTGGCAGGGAGGACAGCTCGATATGAGATATCGAAGGAGTTGTTCCGTTGTAGGATGTCTGAGGGATCATCTGTGAATGACCATGTACTTAAGATGATCAATTTGATTGAACGTCTTGAATAACTTGGTTTTGCCATGGATGGGGAGCTGAGCCAAGACTTGGTCTTGCAATCGCTTCCGAGTTCGTTCTCACAGTTTATTGTGAACTTTCACATGAATAAGTTGGATGTCAGCCTGCCTGAACTCCATAACATGTTGAAGACTGCGGAATCGAATTTTCCCCCTAAGAAGAGTTCTGTTCTTCTAATTGGTGAAGCTTCCAATCCTATGAAAAGGAAGAGGAACCCTTCCAAGAAGAAGAAAGTAGGTGAGAAAATGCCGGTTCCACCAAAAGCTGAAGACCCCAAGAGCAAAGTTGTTTGCTTTCACTGTAACAAGGTGGGGCACTGGAAGAGGAACTGCAAGGTATACCTTGCAGAATTGAAGAAAAAGAAGAAGGGTAGTGAGACTACCACTTCTGATTCAGGTATGTTCATGATAGAAGTGAATATATCATTAAATCAAATTTATACTTGGGTATTAGATACCGCATGTGGTTCTCATATCTGCAATTTGTTGCAGGGACTAAGGAGAAGTAGGACTCTTGAGGAAGAGGAGGTGATTCTACTGATGGGAAATGGAGAAAGAGTTGCTGCTGAAGATGTAGAATCATTTCATTTACATATGCCTACGGGCAAGACTATTGTTTTTTAAATAATGGTTATTTTGTTCCCTCAATTGTGAGGAATATTATTCCCATGTTAGACTTGGATGGATTTTCATTTATTATTGAGAATAATGAATGTTCTATTCTTAGAGATAATATTCTTTATGGACGTGGTACTTTAAATAATGGTCTGTATAAATGTGACATAATTTACTTCAGATTGAACAAACTAATAAAAGAAAAGGGTTGATGAAAATCTCACTTCATTGTGGCACTGCAGTCTCCATTTAGTAGACATGGAGAGAGGGCTGCAAATTTGCTAGGCATGGTACACACAGATGTATGTGGACCAATATCTATGCATGCCAGGGGTGGATTTTCATACTTCATTACTTTCATGGATAATAAATCTAGATTCGGATATGTGTTTGATGAAACACAAGTCTGAAGCCTTTAAAAAGTTCAAAGAGTATAAGTATGAAGTGGAGAAATAAACCAAACATAGTATTATAATTCTTCGATTTGATCGAGGGGTGAATACTTGAATGGAGAGTTTCTGGATTATCTCAAAGTAAATGGTATAGTCTCCCAGTGGACGCCTCCAGATTGGTATCTGAAAGGAGAAATCGAACTTTGTTAGACATAGTTCGGTCCATGATGAGCTATGCAAATCTTCCAGTATTCCTATGGGGTTATGCATTGGAAACCTCAGCATATTTACTGAATAAGGTGCCTTCCAAATCTGTTCCTCAAACTCCGTATGAGATATGGAAAGAAAGGAAACCGAGTCTTAAACACGTTAAGATTTGGGGATGTCCAGCTTATGTCAAGTAAGTTGACCTAGATAAGCTGGAATATCGATCCGTAAAATGTAGTTTTGTGGGATATCCTAAAGAGACTTTAGGGTATTACTTTTACACCGATCATCGGGTGTTTGTCTCCAGACATGATACCTTCTTGGAAAAGGAGTTTATCCTTGAAGGAAATAGTGGGAGCAAAATTGAACTTGATGAAGTTCAAGAAGCACAAACTACTACGGATCAAGTGGAAACACCTGTTCTGACTGAACAACCTTCTGTGGAACAGCCCATTCATAGGTCAGAGAGAGTGTCTCGCCAACCTGAGAGGTATTATGACCTTGTCATTGAGAATGACAATGAGTTGTCAATCATTGATGAAGATGACCCTAAGACCTATAATGAGGTTATGAGTAGTGTTGACTCAGAGAAATGGCATAGTGCCATGAAATCCGGAATGAAATCTATGTATACGGGATACAAAAGAATGATTAGAGCAGATGGCCAGGTGGAGACCTTTAAGGCCAGGCTTTTGGGAAAAGGATTCAAACAAAGGCAATGGATTGACTTTGATGAAACCTTTTAGCTGTAGCCCTGTTAAAATCAGTTCGGATTTTGCTTGCGATTGCTGCTTACTACGACTATGAGATCTGGAAAATAGCCAGATGGTTTTCTTTCCAAGAGAAATGAAAACCTAGTGTGTAAGCTGCTGCGAACCATATATGGTTTAAAGCAAGCTTCTCGTAGATGGAACATCCGTTTTAATGAGACAATCAAAGAGTTTGGTTTTATAAAAAACGTAGATGAACCATGTGTCTACAAAAGGGTTAGTGGGAGCGCGATAACATTTCTTGTGTTGTATTGAAATAGAGTTGACACACATAACAACATAGCAGACCCACTCACAAAGCTACTTTATGAAAGTCACTTTGATCATCATAAAGACAAGATGGGTATTAGATACCAGAGTGATTGGCTTTAGTACAAGTGGGAGATTGAAAGGAATATGTCCCAAGTCCAATCATGTATTAGGATTTAGGAATAACTTTTTATGTAATCTGTTTTGATTTCATTGATATTAATAAAAGACTTGCTTTGTTTTTATTACGGGCTCTATCTATTTAAGTGTTTAAATAAGATATACCATAGTTTAGAGTAAAGCTTTTTATGGATTATGATGAGATCATAATAGTGAGACCTAAAAGATGATAACTCTAAACTTAAATAGTTCATGATCATAGGATTACTGACTGGTAATTAATAATCCGCAAAGATCGGTACATACTGTATTTGCTTCATTATGAAGGATGTCTGTTCTCATAGACATTTGTGTGGTGACACTATAGCTAGTATGTAGGTGCTTATTATAGAATAAGTTCACTGAACATGACTCGCACAGCTGAACAACTGATGGAGTTCACTCACGTGTCAGCAGTTGTTCACATAATGATAGTTGTACAAGTATCCTTAGACTTGAGGTCATCATAGTCATCTTGTGTACACTGAACTATGCTTTGGTTTAGTTCTTAGTCTCCAGGGACAATTATTAGGGCTCTACTGGGTATAGGAATTTGTACACGAAGATAATGTATGATCAATAAAGGATCTACCCCTTCCAGTGAAGGAAGCGAATGTTCAAGGCTGATCCACTTATGCTAGTTCAGGAATCTCTGGCCAGAGTGAATGAAATTAGAAAGGAGTTTCTAATTTGCATAGAACTAAGCATAGTAAATGGAAAGCAAGTGATTAAATTAGATAGGCTTGACACGAGATCCATGCCTTGTATTTAATCAGGACATTGTAGGGTAGAAGGAGTTTATTGTATGGTAACTATTCACTGAATAGGTTCTTGGTATTCTAAGCAGTGAATTCGTATTATCCGGATAGTCGCGATATGCTGAGAAGTATCCCTCACGATGTAGAATAAATATGATTAATTAATTTATCATATTTAATAAATTAGAGAATTTATATAAACAATGATAAAATAGTTTTATTATTTAAGAAAATGATTTAATGGTGGAGGAATTAATTAATAATGGCTAATAATTATTTATTTATGAAATAAATAATTAATTGGCAAATTTAATAATTGATTAGATGAGATTTAATTGATTATAAATTAATTAAGAAAAGTTCTTAATATTATCAATTAAGAATTTAATTTTTGGAAATTAAATCAAGAGAGAGAATTATTTCTAAAGTGTTTAGAAAAAGGATTAATAATTAAAAGGTGTTTTAATTATTAATGAGAATAATAAATGGGTTAATAATAATAATATTTTATGGGAAAATTTCAGCTGAAAATTTTGCCTATAAATATACTATTATAAACCCTATTTTTATTCTAACCCAAAACAACCCAAAAGTTTTTAGAAAACCTAATTCTCTCCACCACCTCCTCCTCCTTAACATCGTTTTCTTGGTGGATACCGGTGGAGTGCTTCACGTTTGAGGAGCAGCTGCTAAGGATCTCCGATCGTTGCTTTTGGATCGCTATTAAAGGTTAGTAATCGATTCATATGTTTTAATCACGATTTATATGCTTTTATTTGGATTTTATATGTGTAAAAGTGTTTTACCATGCCTCCGCTGCGATTAAAATCCAACAATGGTATCAGAGCATAGGTTGTATGCATATAGATCTGTGGTAAAAATTTCAGAATTTTATGTGCTTGTATGAATTAATTATGATTTATACAAGTTTTATCATGGATTAATTTTTTCTGATGAGAAATCATTTCTCAGAATAATTTTGAATGTTGATCTGGGTTCTACAAGTGTTGTAGATCATCTGGGTATTTTTTTCATAATTTTATGATGTATAGATTTTTTATTATAAATTTTTGAAGATCTTGCAATTAAAATTCGTAATTAAATAATCATATATATATATAAATTGTTAGTATGTATATATTTGCTGTTGTCTGCTATTTGCTGTGTTGAATTTGATGCTGTTGGCACGGAAGCAAAGAAGCTGTCAAGGAACAGACACGAGAAAGAATGTCAGGCGTGGAAATCCGTGTGAGAAAAAAAAAAGCAACGGCGGCTGCTGCAGGCGCGCGTGGGGGTGTCGCGCATTCCGGGAATGCGTTACACCCTGTGGCGCATTACGCGTTCCTGTAATGCGTTACAGCCCGACTGTCCACATTAAATTTGATTTTTTGGGAGTTTCGTAACTCCGTTTTAGGCGTGCAATATATCGTTGGATTCGTTTTTCCGAGACGGATCTAATGGAGTGATCAAATTTTAGTTTATATAAAAGTTTTGAACTGTTTATATTTCCGAAAGTGTTTTAAAGCTATTTTTAACTATTTTAACTACTTTTAAATGCTTCATGTAATACATAGAGATGTATAATGCTTAGACTAATATGCTAGATGATGTAACATGTCTACCTTGATGTTTATTCATGTTTATATATGTGATATATGCTTAGTTTATCATGCGATGATAGATTTAGGTGAACTTAAATGAACATAAGGCGTTTGTTAGACAACCTAGTATAGTGAAATTGTTTCATAACCTTAATAATAATATTATGAATACAATCATGAGATTCTTGTGTTTATGAAACACGTAATTGAATATGAATTTTCAATATGAGAGAAAGGATGATTCTGTCAACTACAGATTTCTATCTGTAAGAAAGGGTTATTAAGTGACGCCTCTTGACAATGCTCCACCCGATCTGGGAATCATCTGATTATTGATTATTGATTTGAAATATTTAATTTAAAAGGAAGAATCTCTTTATAATATGATTATGATTGTAACGTAATATAATCCCTCTAAAATTAAATAATATCAAGTACTAATTGGCCAATGATACAACGGGCTTGTGTCGGTCATAGCCTTCCAATATGATATAAAGTAGTTCTTATTTTTAAATCATTGTCGGTTCGTGCTACAGCCGAGGGCTTTAATTTCGAAATAAGAAATACTTGTCTATTACATAGAGATGTGTACATTGAATTAGAATCTAAAGGTCGGTACGTGCCACAACCGTGGGCCGTTGGAGACTGATTCAATTGTACGGAATGTTGGGTTAGACTTGACTTAGAATATTGAGTTTGTCGTGCCACAACCGTGACTCAAGTATTCAAGAGGCTAAAGTTTGATTAGGGAATAACATAAGATGTAATTGACAAGAGTTGTCTGCCTATTGAACATTACATGGCGGTTCGTGCTACAGCCGGGGTTGTGTAATGGAATGTAGGATCCCTATTCCCACTAGCATTATGAATGCTTAATTTTTCACGTAGGGGGTTAAATAAATTAGATAAACTAGTGGGAGCCACTTATGAATAAAGACCCGATTCATATAGTGTTTTAAAATGAAATCGAATATTTGCTAAGTGTTGTTATGTGTTTATCATTTACAGATTTACAATATACATTATGTCTTCTGCACTATCACTCAGGAGCATACTGGATGCTCACAAGTTGACTGGTCCTAATTATGCTGACTGGCTTCAAAACTTGAGAATTGTTCTCAGGATTGAGAAGCTGGAATACGTGATTCACTCACCTAAGCCTACTGAACCTGCTAGTGATGCACATAATGATGAACATGTTGTGTATCATAAATGGGTAGATGATGCAAATGTTGCTCATTGCATCATGATAGCTTCCATGAACATTGAGCTACAGAAGCAACATGAGCATATGGATGCTCACACTATCCTCATGCATCTATAAGAGTTGTATGATGTGGCAGGGAGGACAGCTCGATATGAGATATCGAAGGAGTTGTTCCGTTGTAGGATGTCTGAGGGATCATCTGTGAATGACCATGTACTTAAGATGATCAATTTGATTGAACGTCTTGGACAACTTGGTTTTGCCATGGATGGGGAGCTGAGCCAAGAATTGGTCTTGCAATCGCTTCCGAGTTTGTTCTCGCAGTTTGTTGTGAACTTTCACATGAATAAGTTGGATGTCAGCCTGCCTGAACTCCACAACATGTTGAAGACTGCGGAATCGAATTTTTCCCCTAAGAAGAGTTCTGTTCTTCTAATTGGTGAAGGTTCCAATCCTAAGAAAAGGAAGAGGAACCCTTCCAAGAAGAAGAAAGTAGGTGAGAAAATGCCGGTTCCACCAAAAGCTGAATACCCCAAGAGCAAAGTTGTTTGCTTTCACTGTAACAAGGTGGGGCACTGGAAGAGGAACTGCAAGGTATACCTTGCAGAATTGAAGAAGAAGAAGAAGGGTAGTGAGACTACCGCTTCTGATTCAGGTATGTTCATGATAGAAGTGAATATGTCATTTAATCAAATTTATACTTGGGTATTAGATACCGCCTGTGGTTCTCATATCTGCAATTTCTTGCAGGGACTAAGGAGAAGTAGGACTCTTGAGGAAGAGGAGGTGATTCTACTGATGGGAAATGGAGCAAGAGTTGCTGCTGAAGATGTAGAATCATTTCATTTACATATGCCTACGGGCAAGACTATTGTTTTTTAAATAATGGTTATTTTGTTCCCTCGATTGTGAGGAATATTATTCCCATGTTAGACTTGGCTGGATTTTCATTTATTATTGAGAATAATGAATGTTCTATTCTTAGAGATAATATTCTTTATGGACGTGGTACTTTAAATAATGGTCTGTATAAATGTGACATAATTTACTTCAGATTGAACAAACTAATAAAAGAAAAGGGATGATGAAAATCTCACTTCATTGTGGCACTGCAGTCTCCATTTAGTAGACATGGAGAGAGGGCTGCAAATTTGCTAGGCATGGTACACACAGATGTATGTGGACCAATGTCTATACATGCCAGGGGTGGATTTTCATACTTCATTACTTTCATGGATAATAGATCTAGATTCGGATATGTGTTTGATGAAACACAAGTCTGAAGCCTTTGAAAAGTTCAAAGAGTATAAGTATGAAGTGGAGAAATAAACCAAACATAGTATTATAATTCTTCGATTTGATCGAGGTGGTGAATACTTGAATGGAGAGTTTCTGGATTATCTCAAAGTAAATGGTATAGTCTCCCAGTGGACGCCTCCAGATTGGTATCTGAAAGGAGAAATCGAACTTTGTTAGACATAGTTCGGTCCATGATGAGCTATGCAAATCTTCCAGTATTCCTATGGGGTTATGCATTGGAAACCTCAGCATATTTACTGAATAAGGTGCCTTCCAAATCTGTTCCTCAAACTCCGTATGAGATATGGAAAGAAAGGAAACCGAGTCTTAAACACGTTAAGATTTGGGGATGTCCAGCTTATGTCAAGTAAGTTGACCTAGATAAGCTGGAATATCGTCCGTAAAATATAGTTTTATGGGATATCCTAAAGAGACTTTAGGGTATTACTTTTACACCGATCATCGGGTGTTTGTCTCCAGACATGATACCTTCTTGGAAAAGGAGTTTATCCTTGAAGGAAATAGTGGGAGCAAAATTGAACTTGATGAAGTTCAAGAAGCACAAACTACTACGGATCAAGTGGAAACACCTGTTCTGACTGAACAACCTTCTGTGGAACAGCCCATTCGTAGGTCAGAGAGAGTGTCTCGCCAACCTAAGAGGTATTATGACCTTGTCATTGAGAATGACAATGAGTTGTCAATCATTGATGAAGACGACCCTAAGACCTATAATGAGGTTATGAGTAGTGTTGACTCAGAGAAATGGCATAGTGCCATGAAATCCGGAATGAAATCTATGTATACGGGATACAAAAGAATGATTAGAGCAGATGGCCAGGTGGAGACCTTTAAGGCCAGGCTTTTGGGAAAAGGATTCAAACAAAGGCAATGGATTGACTTTGATGAAACCTTTTACCTGTAGCCCTGTTAAAATCAGTTCGGATTTTGCTTGCGATTGCTGCTTACTATGACTATGAGATCTGGAAAATAGCCAGATGGTTTTCTTTCCAAGAGAAATGAAAACCTAGTGTGTAAGCTGCTGCGAATCATATGTGGTTTAAAGCAAGCTTCTCGTAGATGGAACATCCATTTTAATGAGACAATCAAAGAGTTTGGTTTTATGAAAAACATAGATGAACCATGTGTCTACAAAAGGGTTAGTGGGAGCGCGATAATATTTCTTGTATTGTATTGAAATAGAGTTGACACACATAACAACATAGCAGACCCACTCACAAAGCTACTTTATGAAAGTCACTTTGATCATCATAAAGACAAGATGGGTATTAGATACCAGAGTGATTGGCTTTAGTACAAGTGGGAGATTGAAAGGAATATGTCCTAAGTCCAATCATGTATTAGGATTTAGGAATAACTTTTTATGTAATCTGTTTTGATTTCATTGATATTAATAAAAGACTTGCTTTGTTTTTATTACGGGCTCTATCTATTTAAGTGTTTAAATAAGATATACCATAGTTTAGAGTAAAGCTTTTTATGGATTATGATGAGATCATAATAGTGAGACCTAAAAGATGATAACTCTAAACTTAAATAGTTCCTGATCATAGGATTACTGACTGGTAATTAATAATCCGCAAAGATCGGTATATACTGTGCTTGCTTCATTATGAAGGATATCTGTTCTCATAGACATTTGTGTGGTGACACTATAGCTAGTATGTAGTTGCTTATTATAGAATAAGTTCACTGAACATGACTCGCACAGCTGAACAACTGATGGAGTTCACTCACGTGTCAGCAGTTATTCACATAGTGATAGTTGTACAAGTATCCTTAGACTTGAGGTCATCATAGTCATCTTGTGTACACTGAACTATGCTTTGGTTTAGTTCTTAGTCTCCAGGGACAATTATTAGGGCTCTACTGGGTATAGCAATTTGTACACGAAGATAATGTATGATCAATAAAGGATCTACCCCTTCCAGTGAAGGAAGCGAATGTTCAAGGCTGATCCACTTATGCTAGTTCAGGAATCTCTGGCCAGAGTGAATGAAATTAGAAAGGAGTTTCTAATTTGCATAGAACTAAGCATAGTAAATGGAAAGCAAGTGATTAAATTAGATAGGCTTGACACGAGATCCATGCCTTGTATTTAATCAGGACATTGTAGGGTAGAAGGAGTTTATTGTACGGTAACTATTCACTGAATAGGTTCTTGGTATTCTAAGCAGTGAATTCGTATTATCCGGATAGTCGCGATATGCTGAGAAGTATCCCTTACGACGTAGAATAAATATGATTAATTAATTAATCATATTGAATAAATTAGAGAATTTATATAAATAATGATAAAATAGTTTTATTATTATTTATTTCTACTACCGGCTTAATATTGAATCTACAGGGTCACACCATAAAAAGAAAATGATTTAATGGTGGAGGAATTAATTAATAATGGCTAATAATTATTTATTTATGAAATAAATAATTAATTGGCAAATTTAATAATTGATTAAATGAGATTTAATTGATTATAAATTAATTAAGAAAAGTTCTTAATATTATCAATTAAGAATTTAATTTTTGGAAATTAAATCAAGAGAGAGAATTATTTCTAAAGTGTTTAGAAAAGGGATTAATAATTAAAAGGTGTTTTAATTATTAATGAGAATGATAAATGGGTTAATAATAATAATATTTTATGGGAAAATTTCAGCTGAAAATTTTGCCTATAAATATACTATTATAAACCCTATTTTTATTCTAACCCAAAACAACCCAAAAGTTTTTAGAAAACCTAATTCTCTCCACCTCCTCCTCCTTCTCCTTAACGTCGTTTTCTTGGTGGATACCGGTGGAGTGCTTCACGTTTGAGGAGCAGCTACTAAGGATCTCCGATCGTTGCTTTTGAATCGCTATTAAAGGTTAGTAATCGATTCATATGTTTTAATCACGATTTATATGCTTTTATTTAGATTTTATATGTGTAAAAGTGTTTTACCATGCCTCCGCTGCGATTAAAATCCAACAGAGGGCACGAAGGGATGATTTCTCAAATCATTGCGAAAAATAATTTGAGCTCATGAGGAGCACATCAACAAGATTTAACAAGTTTGGAGATGTGTTAGGAAAAAACCCGATCTTAACCCGATGGGACGATTGAAGATCCCTAAATTCAAAGGATAGAATCCTCAATTTTAAGGGTCGAATCACCAATTTTAGATGGTTGTTGAGATCTTAGCTATACCAATATTCTTCTTTTCCGAATGGATGATCCGGGATATGGATTTAAAGATTATAATCAAGGAGCGAAATTCGACATAAACCATACAAAGGCTATACACCCCCTTATATTCAAGGATTGAAATACATCAATGACCAAATTTATGATTATTCCTGTCCCTATATGGAGGATGTCCAGGAAGTGACCAACCGAAGGAGGATGTCCCAAGCCTCGAGGGACTCATGGACTGGAAGCTTATCATAAGGAAGGGCGAATTTTCGTCTCATCAAACTCGTGCTTTAGTGGAGTAAAAGAAATCTGAAAAGGGAGCAACAAACTCGACTACTTGTAAAATTTGGAAAGCCTGGAGCCCTGAGGGTCGATTCCTCGATGTAGTTCGTTCCAACAGCCTTCCATGAAGGAGGAGGACGGAAATTCCAGGGGTTGATCCCAAGATTTGATGCCCCTTAAAGGTCTGAATGATCCAACGTATCTTTATACTAGAGAAACTATGAATACCTATATAGTAAGGAAGCTGAAGGTACCCCAATCTGGGTGTATGATGGATTCAGTAATCTGGGTAGCCACATAAGAAAGTTTTCAACCTCTCTACTACAATAGTCAATGCACGATTGATAAGGAGCATGGCATTTTCTTAAACCCTCGGGGGCATGACTCGATTATGGTGCAAAAGTGCATGAGCTACACTACATCCCCAAGAACATGAAATGAAGATAAAAAGAATCCTTGTATGACCTAGACTGATTCAAAGAAAACCCATGATTAACATATACTTGAGTAATAAGATGTCAGTGATAGTCCAACAAGGAGCCTGGGATGTTAACTTTAAGTTATCATTGGCCGAAACCAATATAAAAAGCATACATAAATTACAACAGTGGGAAGGTAAAAATAAAACGACATGAAGAAGAATTTGACCCATGATAGGAGGCGATGAAAATAACGAATAGAAGTAAATGAAGGATCAAAAGTGTGATTATAAGGGTAGGTATCCCTGATGGAGACTCTTCCCCGAGAAAGAACAACAGAGAACCGAAGTTCATCATGTATGTACGTTTTAATGCTCCAAGAAGCCGAATCTTGATAAATATGAAAAGAAGATGGTCGATGGCTAAAGCCACTACGCGTAAATCCTGAAAAGAGGACCAAAAATTTGTATTCAAGATTTCACGAAGAGGACATCGATGATTACCGTCATCTAAGGAATAAAATTAAGTTTCTAGTCTAGAAAGGAATACCGAACAGGTTCACCAAGATAGTGGAGGAAGCAATAAAGTGAAAGATTATAAAGAATATGAGGGGAGAACAAGATACTCCAGAGAAACACGCATCCCCGAGTGTCATTTATCAAAATGATTTTTAGAAGACTAACGATCGATGGGACTTCAAGAAGCTCAATGAAATCTTGTGCCCGAAAGGTAGTACACAGTAGAAATTGCCACTAATTTTGATGATTCTGATTCGGAAGGGATGAAATTCCTCCATTAAGACCCGATGATCGTCATATTATGATATAAAATTCTGAAAGATTCTTGGCAAATGGGACTCGCTGATTCCCAACTTGCCTTTTAGGATATGTTGCCACGATTAAAGTCACGATTGAGTCGGGGGCAGGTCCTCTAAAAGAAGACATGGAATCCCAAAAAACCGAAGATAAATGAGGAAGTCTAACAGCAGATATGATTCTTATCTATTTGTCACCTAAAAGACCAAATAAGATGATAAGCCTGAATTTGATCTTGAGTTGGTTACATATAAACTCGATAACGATGGTAACCGGAGTACAGTGAAGAAAATGAAGAGGATTTTTTGCCCTTGGCAAGCGAGAAACCACGAAATAATAAGCTAATAATAAGGGAGACATTTCTAAGGTACCACTCCTCATTAACTTTATAATATTATGTATCTTTTTTGCTGATTTTATTTTGAGAAATTAGATGCCACCTACCAAAGGTTAGAAAGTAGAATTTTTTAGCATCTCTATTGAAAGATCATGAGAGTCTACGGTATAATAGAATTAAGAGCCTAGATAAGGAAGGATACATGAAACACCTCCGAGAGGCATTTGAAGTGCTGATGCACCACAAGATGATGTTAAATCCTACAAGGTGTGCCTTAGAGGTAGGATCTGGAAATTTTTGGGCCACATCTCCGAGTAAGGAATTAAGGCCAATGTTGATAAGAATCCTGGTTATGGAACCTTCATCTTTCATTAAGAACATGGAGAAACTAAAAAGTGCAATTTAGGAGAGGTTCATCTCCGAATCCAGTGACAAGTGTTTTCCCTTCTTCACGACATGGAAGAAAGTAAAGGATTCTTCATGGGCTGATAAAAGCCTCGTAATATTTGAGAAATTGAAGAAGCAGATGACCGGAACACCCTGAGACTAGTGGAATATTGTTTAAGTGGACAATTGAGTCTGACAAAATTAGTATAAACACGTACCAATTAAATATATCACTTCATTCATTGACTCTTGAATTTAATCTAATTTGGACTGTTTCAGATATTATCAAGTAATTACAATAATTGTAGTCCCATAATTCACATACCCACTTACACACGTAATTGTAGAATCTCTTATGCATATAATTCAAATAGGAACAATTTGTTTTTAAATTATTGCGCACAATAATACTATACCATATATATATATATATATTAGAAATAGTAATAAAATATTTTTATTAATATCCCGGCGTTACAAAATATGTTTAATGAGAGAATGACTTTTTAAACTTCTTGATTTATAATATTTTTATTATTCAAAAATTCAGCATTGACCAAAATAAGAAATACAAAAAAGAAAACAACATAAAATTATTGATGGTTGTGAAATGCAGCTTAGTGAACTCATTATATTACTGTTAATTATATTAATTATACATATTAAGTGCATGTTAGAAAGTGCTTGAAATTAACATATAGTTTAAATTATTATTTTAAAAAATTTTATAAAAAAATTAAATTAGAGTTGAAAGTTTCAAAAAAAATTCAAAAAAATTCAAAAAATTAATCTTAATTAGTTAATCAAAATATCTAAATATATGTGAAAAAATAAAAAAAACAACAAATATACAGTACTAGTACTGTAGTGCAAATTTATTTAGTGGGAAATCCATTTTGATAAACAAAAATTAGGCCCACAACTAAGTATCTATAAGCCCGAGGATCCAGGTGGTCCACTTCAAATGTCTGAAATGTTTAAATTTTTTTGAAAGAAATTTAAATATTATATTTTTATTCAAAAAATATTTAAAATTATTTAGCGAACCATATTTTACAGAGTCTTAAATTGCATGCGGATCCCCGTTTCCGATATAAAGAACCTGAAAGGACGAAGGGAGTAATAATTATAATATATTTTTATGAAATTATATTTGTGAATAATGAGAGAGTGTCTCATTCGAGAGAATGACTTTTTAAATTTCTTTATTTAGTATATTTATTCATTATTCATAATTTTATAGTGACCAAGATCAAAATAAGAAATACAAAAAAGAAAATAAAAAACGAAACATTATTGACAGGTATGAATCGCGACTTAGTGAACTAGTTATTTTGTTGTTAGCTATATTAATTATAAATATTAAGTATATTGATATGGCATAAAAATAACCCTAATTGCGAAATTAATATCGCAATAATTAGACATGATTTGGTCAAAGGGAAAAGCCCAATTAATGAGGCCCAAAACCCTAATTATTTATTATTTTCATAATTAATAAAGGAGCTAATTAAACAGCCCAATGAATGTGTTTAGATAAGTAACTACTTCTAAAAGAATTAGTCGCCAAGCAACCTAAATTCAGAAGGAAACTAATTCCTACTTTCTAGGACTCCAAAGTCCAATCAAAGAAGGAGGTTTGTCCACCAAGTCACCCAATTCTACCCTAATTCCTAGACTCTCGATGTCTATATAAAGGGTCTTACCCCTTTAACTTCAGCAGGACGTTTTTATGGATAAGAGCTCCATACGTCACCACTATGAAACCATGTTTTTATGGGTAAGAGCTCCATACGTCACCACTATGAAACCACCTTTTGGACAAGAGCTTCACACGTCACAAAGCCGCGAAGGCATCCTACAAGCCACGAGGCCATTACATGGAACGACCTTTTAGACTCAATCCTCGAAGGACATGGTCATTGGTGAGCTCTCGTTGCCATAGCCCCGAGGGAAAGCACCACCGAGAACTATGTTTTGGCTTCATCCTTGGCATACGCCAAGGTACGTAGGCATCTTGTGAGGGCGGATTCAAGCCATGAAATGCAAGCGTAGCCATTAAAGATCGAAGTTTATCAAACCCTAACTATAAATACACGCAATAAATAAATACATGTTTTTATCCCTAACATTTGGCGCCGTCTATGGGAAGAAGAAGACAACCATTAAAGCACGAAGAAGTACCGATAAACCACCTGCTAAGATGTGCAATGTCGCATCCGACGTTGAGATTCCACCACAGTCAAATGTCAATATCTAAGGGACTAATCTCTCAGTGACGAAGATCCCCATTACCCAACCGTTGATTAAAAATACAATGGTCTCCTACCTCGATGGATGCATAATTAAGAAAAGAGTCCCAAACTATAGATGATGTTCTCACTAATGAACATCCGGATTTCAGATGATAATAATTGTGCTTCCCTCGAGGGTGAATGATCGCCCACCTTATGGGATGTGAAACTTTAAGGGGGAACGCAACATCGAGTACATGAGGAGTACGAACCTCGCTATTTATAAGGGTCAAACCTCACTGAAGGGAGAAGTTACGATTTCAATGATCCCCGTATCGAGGATAGTGATTGTTCATATGAAGAGGAGATCACCCCGAGATGGGAGCGGCCGAATAAGGAACCTATTGTCAAAGGGCATTTTTAGCCCTGATGACGTGAAAGGATGACCCCAAATAATAAAGAAGAGGATCTGTACTCATGAAGTACACATCCGGGAACCCCAAAATATCTGGAATTATAGAGAAATCACGATCTACCAGCCACAACTCAAGTTGTCGCTTCCATCATTGAAGTACCACAACTCTTAATCACAAAATCAAAAAGTCGGTCCCATAATTATGGGATTTTTTGTGACCCGAACGTTGATTCAAAGGACCGATACCCAATCTCAAGGAGTGGAAACCCAAGAGATGAATCACCAACCGTATCTCAGATGTTAACAATTATGTTTTCATCTAGGAGGAACGCTAACCCACCTGATTAGAGTAAACTTCAGCGTCAACCGTATTAGGAGTACGAATTCCGATATTTGCAAGGGCTAATCTCCATTTGTAAAGGAGTATGAGATTTCTTTTATCCTAATACTTAGGATAGTGACCGTCCATCTGGTAAAGAGACTGATCCAAGAAGAAGATGGCCAAACACAAAGCCCACTGTCAGAATACGTTCACGGTCTCGAGGGTACGAAGGGATGATTTCTCAAATCATTGCGAAAAATAATTTGAGCTCATGAGGAGCACATCAACAAGATTTAACAAGTTTGGAGATGTGTTAGGAAAAAACCCGATCTTAACCCGATGGGACGATAGAAGATCCCTAAATTCAAAGGATAGAATCCTCAATTTTAAGGGTCGAATCACCAATTTCAGATGGTTGTTGAGATCTTAGCTTTACCAATATTCTTCTTTTCCGAACCATGGATGATCCGGGATATGGATTTAAAGATTATAATCAAGGAGTAGAATTCGACATTAACCATACAAAGGCTATACACTCCCTTATATTCAAGGATTGAAATACATCAATGACCAAATTTATGATTATTCCCGTCCCTATATGGAGGATGTCCAGGAAGTGACCAACCGAAGGATGATGTCCAGGAAGTGACCAACCGAAGGAGGATGTCCCAAGCCTCGAGGGACTCATGGACTGGAAGCTTATGATAAGGAAGGGCGAATTTTCGTCTCATCAAACTCGTGATTTAGTGGAGTAAAAGAAACCTGAAAAGGGAGCAACAAACTCGACTACTTGTAAAATTTGGAAAGCCTGGAACCCTGAGGGTCGATTCCCCGATGTAGTTCGTTCGAACAGCCTTCCATGAAGGAGGAGGACGGAAATTCCAGGGGTTGATCCCAAGATTTGATGCCCCTTAAAGGTCTGAATGATCCAACGTATCTTTATACTAGAGAAACTATGAATACCTATATAGTAAGGAAGCTGAAGGTACCCCAATCTGGGTGCATGATGGATTCAGTAATCCGGATAGCCACATAAGAAAGTTTTCAACCTCTCTACTACAATAGTCAATGCACGATTGATAAGGAGCATGGCATTTTCTTAAACCCTGGGGGGCATGACTCGATTATATTACAAAAGTGCATGAGCTACACTGCATCCCCAAGAACATGAAATGAGGATAAAAAGAATCCTTGTATGACCTAGACCGATTCAAAGAAAACCCATGATTAACATATACTTGAGTAATAAGATGTCAGTGATAGTCCAAGAAGGAGCCTGGGATGTTAACGTTAAGTTATCATTGGCCGAAACCAATATAAAAAGCATACATAAATTACAACAGTGGGAAGGTAAAAATAAAACAACATAAAGAAGAATTTGACCCTTGATAGGAAGCGATGAAAATAACGAATAGAAGCAAATGAAGGATCAAAAGTGTGATTATAAGGGTAGGTATCCCTGATGGAGACTCTTCCCTGAGAAAGAACAACAGAGAACCGAAGTTCATCAACTATGTACGTTTTAATGCTCCAAGAAGCCGAATCTTGATAAATATGAAAAGAAGATGGTCGATGGCTAAAGCCACTACGCGTAAATCCTGAAAAGAGGACCAAAAATTTGTATTCAAGATTTCACGAAGAGGACATCGACGATTGCCATCATCTAAGGAATAAAATTAAGTTTCTAGTCCAGAAAGGAATACCGAACAGGTTCACCAAGATAGTGGAGGAAGCAATAAAGTGAAAGATTATAAAGAATATGAGGGGAGAACAAGATACTCTAGAGAAACACGCATCCCCGAGTGTCAGTTATCAAAATGATTTTTAGAAGACTAACGATCGATGGGACTTCAAGAATCTCAATGAAATCTTGTGTCTGAAAGGTAGTACACAGTCGAAATTGCCACTAATTTTGATGATTCTGATTCGGAAGGGATGAAATTCCTCCATGAAGACCCGATGATCGTCATATTATGATATAAAATTCTGAAAGATTCTTGGCAAATGGGACTCGCTGATTCCCAACTTGCCTTTTATGATATGTTGCCATGATTAAAGTTACGATTGAGTCGGGGGCAGGTCCTCTAAAAGAAGACATGGAATCCCATGAGGGGGAAAGAGATGATACTCAAGTGATATTCGGTTCTCTATTTTGATGGATCGTCAAAAACAAAAAAGACATGTCTTAATATTGGATTTCTCAAATGACGGACAACAATAAAAATATGAAATATGAGAAACTTGTGAAGCCATGACTCAATTTATTAAGTGCTACATCCCGAGGAAGGAAAGCATGAAGGTCGTTTCCTAGGAAATAGAAAGTTACAAAAGAAGCTTTTACTTCTAAGTCACGAAGACCCAAAAACTAATAAAAACTGATAGCACCGACATGTGTGAGGAATTGTCTCCTAGGGGACTCAACTCGAAACTAGTCGGTGACCCGACGATACCATGGTAGCATGAAAAATGATGGAAAAGCTTCAAGGCTTCAATCTGATTGCAGGACTTTATGGAAAAATTAGTTCATAATTCCTTACTTAAAATGCTGAAACCCTGAAAAGCGGAGTTGGCCTTGAATAAAGTACATAAGAAGAACCGTTAGCTACGCTCTGGGGCCAAGGATGTCGCTCAAGTATCATATTTAGAATACATCGGTCGAAGATGATGGTTGATGACAAAGATAATGAGAATAAAATATGATGGATGCCCGGAACACACGTATAGCCAACTCCCAAAGGCAGTTCCTGATAATAATCATAAGTTACTTCATAAGGTGGATTGAGGCTAAGCATTTATTTATGATAACCACCAATCAAGTGACATAATTTCTGTGAGAAAGTGTGATACACGAATATGGACTTCCGCGAATCCTAGTGACGAACGACGAACATCAGCTCAACAATAAGGATTTAAAATAAACAAGCAATTATGAGGAGATAGTCTGTGATTCCTACTTCATGCTTGTCCAAAAGTGAATAAGCAAGTCAAGACGGCCATGTGAATAGTTCTGGATGGACTGAAGAAGAGAACCGAGTATTCGAGAAATGTTTCGGCAGACTATCTACCTCCCATATCATGGTGAATCGTGCCACTTACAAGGTAAATGCAGGAGTTACGTCATTCTTGTTAACCTACAAAGATAAGGTTGGGATGCCCTTTGGAATCACTCCATCCCAAGGGTCGAGGCCTTTGAGTCCGAGAAGAACGAAGAATACATGACACATACTCTAAATTTGATTAATCCAATACCGGGATTGTTGAGGATCAAAAATGAGTTTCTTATAACATAAAAAGTAAAATAATGATTTTGTTGACAATGGGCATTACTACCTAGAGAGATTAATGCACCCAGAGTTGGACAGAAAGGAAAGATGAATCCCATGTTTTGAAGGGTCGTATCTAGTCAAGAACAGAATTTGGATGAGGCTCCTACAAGCTTGAAAACGTTTAAAGAAAAGGAGGTATTTAGACTTGGCACACTTTAAACCTGAGGGTTTAATTAAATCGAGCATCCAAATAGGATAATGCACTTAGTCATACGAACTAAGGGAAAAGAAGTTGGGGGGCTCGTAGAGGCCACGTTCTATTCGGTTGAAGGCAAGGAGAAGGCACGTATCGTCCAAGCAAACGCTCATAGAGCCATGATTTTATCTGATTAAAGGATCAAGGATTGCAAGTGGCTAGAGGAGAATGCTATTTATTTGATATATTATAAGCTCAAATTGGGAAAATTAGCAAAAAGTTATTGCTGTTGAAAGGCTTGCAGCTCGTAAATGGAGATTCCTGATCTAAGGGGTCAGAATCCTGATCCAAGGGGTCAAGATTCCTAATCCAAATTGAGAATCGTTCGACCAGGGGTAAGAATCCTTGTCCAAGAGGTCAGGATTCCTGATCTAAATTGTGAATTGTCCGACTAGGGGTCAGAATCCTGGTCCAAGGGGTCAGGATTCTGATCTAAAGGTACGATATTTGGGTTCTAGGGGGTCAGAATCCTGGTCCAAGGGGTTAGGATTCCTGACCTAATTTGTTAAGTGTTCGACCAGGATCCCAACCGAATGGTCGTGATCAAAAATCCCAGGACCAGGAAAAATGAGTCCATAATTCGGTCAGAATCTCGGTCAAAGGGGGATTTCTAAAAAACATTATTAAAAAAATATTATTAAATTTTATTCGAGATTTTTTAACCCGGTTTGGACTATTATTCGGAAAATTTAATCTGAGTTAAATTTTATTCGAGATTTTTAACCCGGTTTGGACTATTATTCGGAAAATTTAATCCGAGTTAAATTTTATTCGAGATTTTTTAACCCGATTTAGGCTATTATTCGGAAAATTTAATCCGAGTTAGATTTTTTAAACCAGATTTGGGCTATTATTCGGAAAATGTAATCCGAGTTCAATTTTTTTAAACCCGATTTGGGCTATTATTCGGAAATTTAATCCGATATAAATTTTATTCGAGATTTTTAACCTGGTTTGGGCTATAATTCAGAAAATTAATCCGAGTTAAATTTTATTCGAGATTTTTTAACCCGATTTGGGCTATAATTGGGAAAATTTAATCTGAGTTAAATTTTATTCGAGATTTTTTAACCCGGTTTGGGCTATTATTCGAAAATTTTAATCCGAGTTAAATTTTATTCGAGATTTTTTAACCGGGTTTGGGCTATTATTCAGAAAATTTAATTCGAGTTAGATTTTTTAAACCCAGTTTGGGCTATTATTCGTAAAATTTAATCCGAGTTAAATTTTATTCAAGATTTTTTAACCTGGTGTGGGCTAATATTCGGAAAATATTTAATTCAAAAGGATCGTAAATTTTTTTATCCGGGTTGGACACTCCTAACATGTGCTCATATTATTCAAAATATTGAATAAAATTAATATTATTATTTATCAATAATAATATTTAAAAAAGAGTTAAAAACATAAATTAAAAAAAATAGGTCGACGAGAACCTGGTCGTTGGTCCTGACCGAATCAACCTGGTCAAAAATCCCACGACCAGGTGATATGCACCTTAATTCGATCAGGGGCAAAAGTGGCAAAGTCCAACTTGGGTTGCACTTGCTTTAAATATATGATTTTAATATTTATAAATTTGATCCTAAAATCTCGAAAAATTAAGAAAAATGCCAGGAGATACGGAAAAATTCCTAAAATATTAGAAAAAATTAAGAAAAATACTGGGTGGTACGGAAAAATTCCTAAAATATTAGGATAAATTACGGAAAATACCTGAAGGTATAGAAAAATTCCTAAAATATTAGAAAAAATCATGAAAAATACTCGGAGGTATAGAAAAAATACTAAAATATTAGAAAAAAATTAAGGAAACTTCCTGGAACATATGGAAATTACCCGAAAGTTAAGGAAAATTCCCGAAAAATTTAGGAACGGGAAATTAAGGAAAATTCCCCTAAAATTAAGGAAAATTCCCCTAAAATTAAGGAAAATTCCCGAAAAATTAAGGAAAATTCCCCGAAAATTAAGTAAAATTCTTGGAAATTAAGGAAAATTCCTGGAAGTTATGGAAAATTTCTGGAAGTTAAGAAAAATTCACGGAAAATTTAGGAAAATTCCCGTAAAATTAAGGAAAATTCCCCTAAAATTAAGGAAAATTTCTGGAAATTAAGGAAAATTCCTGGAAGTTACGGAAAATTCCTGAAAGTTATGGAAAATTCCTGGAAGTTAAGGAAAATTCCCAGAAAATTTAGGAAAATTAAGGAAAATTCCTGGAAAATAAGAAAAATTCCCAGAAGTTATGGAAAATTTTTGGAAATTAAGGAAAATTCCTGGAAAATTCTAGAAAATTAATGAAAATTCCCGAAAAATTAATGAAAATTCTAGAAAATTAAGGAAAATTCCCGGAAAATTAAGAAAAATTCCCAGAAAACTAAGAAAAAATCCTAAGATATTAGGAAAAAATACGAAAGGAACGGAAAAATTTCTAAAATATTAGGAAAAATTACGAAAATACCTGAAAGTGCGAAAAAATTCTTAAAATGTAAGAAATATACTTGTGAGTATGGGATAATCCCTGAAAATTGAGGGGAAAATGCCATAAAATTCCTTAAAATAGGAATAAGGTAAGAAAATGAGTATAGAAAATTATGAAAATTCCAGAAAATATCAAGAAGGCTCGGATGAGGTAAATCGGTGTAAATGTGTAGGTCGTTCTACACTTTGCGCTAAAAACGATACGCGGATATGGTAAGAGATAACTTAACTTCTACGAAACATCGAATGTGTTTCCCAGAAGTTGGGGGCAAATGATAGGGTATAAAAATAACCCTAATTGCGGAATTAATGTCGCATTAATTAGACATGATTTGGTAAAAGGGAAAAGCTCAATTAATGAGGCCCAAATCCCTAATTATTTATTATTTTCGTAATTAATAAAGGGGCTAATTAATGAGGCCCAAAACCCTAATAATTTATTATTATATCCTTTGTCAACTAAATTTTTCTTCTTATTGTTCAAGTCATCATAATCAAGACCAATGGCAATATTTGCACATGGCTTATTTTTCTCATGGTATTGTCCAACCAACTCAGATGCATTCTTGAAGGACTTCAACTTCACTTCATTTTTCTCTAGCTTCTCCCTCAACACAGCTTTAATCTCATTTGCACACTTGAGCTTGTTCTTTAGGTATACATTTTCTTGTTTTACATCTTCAAGCTCCACTATCAACAATTCAGTTTCCTGTTTCTCATTTTTAAGTTTCTCATTTATCTTTGTCAATCTGCTAATTCTTCATTAGCAGCCACCATACTTGTATGAATGTGAAACATTTATGTGCTCATCTTTTCAATAGTTTCCTTATATTGATTTACATTTAAATCAATGGTTATAAGAGTTGGTACCTGTGTTTTTGATGAAGATGACTCTCCTTGCTCCAAGGCCATTAGTGCATAATTTCCAACTTTCTCATCTTCATCATTGTCAGAGTCATCCCAACTTTTACCCTCTGCAATATAGGCTTTACTTTGTTGTTTCTTTTGAGAGCTTTATACTTTGCTTCCAATTCAAGATAAGTTTTGTCTTTCTTTGCTTTCTTGGATTTCCTGCATTATGTAGAAAAATGGCCTAACTTATCACAGTTAAAGCACCTTATATTTGATTTGTCCGCAGATCCAGTTTTGTAGCCATTTTTTCTATCAGATGTGTACTTCCCTTTTTCTTTCCAGCTGTTGTCTTTATTGAATGATTGTCATTTACCCTTGAAGAATCTTGTCTTCTTTACTTTAATGTTAGGGAACTTTCTTGCCAGATAGGCCATTGATTGATCTAGCTCATCAAGTTCATCCAGGGTGTAGAACACGTCTTCTTCCAATTCCAGTATGACTTGTTCCTGTGAATTATTGATTATTTGCTCACTTGTTGAGGCAGATGGAGTCTGGGATCTTGGCTCATCATTAGAGTTCTAGCTTTCATTGACAATTAGGGCACTTGAACCATCTACAACATGCCCTTGACCAGATCTTAATGATTTCCTTTGAATCATTTCTAGTTCATATGTTTTTATGATTCCATACAGGACTTCCAAAGTTATTCTGCTCATGTCTCTCCCTTCTCTGATTGCTGATATTTTCTGTTTCAAATGATCAGGAAGAGTGAGCAAAAATTTCAAGTTCACTTCTTTAGCTTCATAATATTTATTATGAAGCTACAAGTCATTAATCAGCTTGTTAAACCTTTCAAACACATCAGTAATGCTTTACTTTGGCTTAGCCATAAAACCCTCATACTGTGAAATCAGTATCCTTCTTTGATTTGACCTAAGTTCATCGGTTCCTTCACACAGTATCTCTATCTTTTCCGAGATTTACTTAGCAGTGTCACAGTTGACAATGTTGTTACAAATTACATTGTCAAGTGACTCTATTAAGATTAACTGCAAGCCACTATCCAGGGAGACTTTTTCTTTCTCAGGCTCAGTGTATTCTGCAGGATCTTTAGGAGCATAATGAGCTGGGATAACCATGTCTCCATCTATAGATTCATCAACTATAACCATAGGAATGAAGGACCCATTTTTTAGGATCTGAATGTACATGGATTGGCCATCCTGATAAACAACATCATTTTCTTCTTCCATAGAGTATAGTTGGCTTTGTCAAAAGTAGGGATTTTGATGCTACTGATTTTCTGTGTATTCATTTTTCCAATATCTTGAATCTGTTTACTTTCAGATTTTACTCTGATACCACTTGTTAAATAATGAATAACACATAGAGGGGAGGTGAATGAGTTTTAGGTATTTTTATACTTTTCTTGAATATTTAAGGTGGTGAACAAAGTAAACTAAATCTTGCATTGAGATGTATTAATACTGAAATTAAACAAGTAATAAGAGTGAACACAAATTTTTCAAAACTCACTAATTTTATATTAAAATTAAGAATGTTTTACTATAAAATTTCTAGGCTCTTTGTTGCTAAAGAGCTTAGCTTCTTCCTTAAGAGAAATACAGGATTTTCTTATCTAAATTGTTACAACTAACAAAGGATCAGTGTGAACTTTATATCTCAGTTAACTACTGGTTTATACAGTGTATAATAAGACATGCTATTCACTTTAGTAAGTTGTCACTAATCATTTCATTTTGGGAAAAGTATATCTTCCATTTCTGGCTTAGTATATCTTTACATACAGTGTTAACTTTGATCTTCCTTTGTCAGTTAATCTTCACCCTTGATCTTGCACATTATTCAAGCTGCTTTTTGTAGACTTGTCAATCCAACTGGTTGAATTATTTGTTGATTGTTTATCTTGGATATTAAACTGATCTACACTTTGTACTTTGAGTTTTACCTCGAGATCTCCATTTTCTTATATAGAGAACTTGACATCTCGATAAGTATATTTGCTTATCGAGATCTCTCATTACTCTATATTTGATTATTCTTATAGAGGTCTCTGAGTTCTCTATAAGAGAATTTAGCTTGTCGAGATCTCTCCACTTCATTGTTAGGGATTCGAGTATAAAATGCAATGGAAAAACAAAAACAAAATTCGAATCCCTACCGCAGGATCTATGTATAATGAACGGATAATTATAGAGAATAAATGTTTTACCTTAATGAGCTTTACGATTATGGTTGTCAAAAGGAGATCCTAGCTTTAACCGAACACCACGTATCCCGCCTCGACGATCTACACCGTAGAGGTATCCACACGAAAGCTGGTACGGAGGAGGCATGTACTAGCACCAAGAACGGACATGTTTTTCCTCTCTCTCTCTCTTTCTCACCTTTAGCTGCTAGGGTTTTATATTTTTATCTAATAAAAACATAACCCTAATTTTAGCCTTAAGGATGTTTATATAGAGAGGCCCAAAAACAGTCCTAACCCTAATCCAAGTTAGAGTTCATTAAAATCTGAAATTCTATTTATTTAATAATTAAGTTTAACTCAATTACTAAATAACAACTGAATTTCGGATTTAATAATATACAAATTTGAAATTCATTTATCCCATTAATTAAGTCCAACTTAATTAATAATAAATAATTCAAATTTCCCTTTTTAATTCAAATCCAAATTTGAATTAAATATTCCTCCATGCTTTCTTTGTACGACCCTATAGGTTATTATTACGTTGGAAATAATTTAAATATCTCATATTTAAATTATAAACAATGAGTGGCATCTAGTAATACATCATTGCTACCCAAAAAATAATAATTAAATCGATGATCAATTAAATCTTTCGTGAATAATATACAATATAATATAATCCCTTTAGCCTTATATTATAGATCAAACTCGAGGCATGCATTATGTCATCCTCTGTTAACGTTTACTCCTTCTTTCCTTGATCAATGAGTAAACTATTAAACAAATCAGTATTTGAGCACGGCCATGCATTTTATAGTCTTACTCAATTAAGAGGCCAATAATATCACTTCTTTAATAAAGGAGGGCTAAATTCCATCCAGATCATTCATATTTCTCATACGATTCATAATGTACCCAATGTCTACTTTTATTATTACCCGGTCAAGGATAACTTTCAATAGTATCAAAATATATTAATTTTCGTATAAAAATATAATGATTTCAGGTCAAAGGACCAATACATCATTATCACTGTGAGATTAAGTTATAACATTTTAAACATGTAGTATCTCACAACGGGTCAATCCAGCACCATATATTTAATACATGTGCCTGTATTTTGACTTTAGTATCACCATACATATGATCAATAGATGTGATCATCAGCCAACAAACACATTAGTCTCAATGTATTTATTATCATCCCTTAACAATAATACTTGATTAGGGACCTTTAGGAATATCAATACTATTCTCATAATCTCATTTCTAAGTCACGTACTTAAAGATATAGATTTACATATCATATTCCAAGGACATTTATTAATCTAACATCTTATCGCAGAAAATAAAGATATAATAAATTACTAAAGAATAATCCATATAATCATAATTAATAATCCACATGTTTCATAATATAAACATAATAGTGTTGTCTCTAGGGCACAAACACTAACATTCATGTCTTCACTTTGGCTTATAGACATCTCTGAGTTCTCTAGTGACTAATTGACTTGTTGATAACTCAAAGTTCTCTAGTGATAATTGACTTATCGATAACTCGGAGTTCTCTGATGATATTTGACTTGTCGATAACTCTGAGTTCTCTAGTGAAGAAATGACTTGTCGATACCTCCAATCTTCATGTCTTCAATTGGCTTGTCGATATCTTTGAGTTCTCTAGTAGCTTTCCTGACTTCTCGATAACTCATTTGGAGTTCTCAAATGACTTCTCTATAACACTAAATTTGTGACTTGTAGAGATATTGACTTAGAATATATTTATCAAAACAGATTTATTCAACTCCAAGCTTCTTCATAATTCTTCTGAGGCGTGATCTTCTTGATCTTCTTCCAGATAGAATTATTAGGCTTGATATTGTTTAAACAAAAAAACTCTAGTCTGCTCTTTCACATTTTTATAGACTTTAAATGTTACAACAAAAATGCAAATTAAGATTACAATACAACTTACTTAGGGTTGTCAATTTGACTTAGTCTTGTTAAAGTACAGGCATGTCTTGCACAACACTACTTCTTTACCATCTTTAAGTTGGTGCAAATTGACTTGTGGGGTCCATATCATTATAAGACACATGGTACATGTATTATGTTCCTTACCATTATTGATGACAGGTCCAAGGCTACTTGGGTTTCTTTGTTGTCTGATAAATCAATGGTACCCAAATTGTTGACTGATTTTCTACAGTTTATCGAAAATCATTTTGCTACTACAATCAAGACAATACGCTTCGATAATGGCCCGCAATTCTTGAACAATATTTGGCCTCTATTTTTGCTGCTCGAGGTATTTTACATCAAACCACATGTGTCTACACGCCACATCAAAATGGTATAGTGGAACGGAAGCACAAGACTTTGCTTAATATTGCTCGATCCTTGCGGTTTCATTCTAGTGTGCCATTGATTTTTGGGGTGATTGTTTATTAACTGCTTGCTATGTGTTAAACAGAACTCTTTCTACTCTATTAGGTGGCTTGACACCTTATGATATTTTACTGTTGTTCCGCATCCAACGGACAAATTTGCACCTTGTGCAATTAAAAGGGTTTTTGTGGGTTATCCCTTTGGTAAGAAAGGTTATAAAGTGTATGATTTACATACTAGACAGATTTTCATTGTCAGGGATGTGTCCTTCTATGAGGATATTTTTCCGTTCAAGGATTTGCCTACATCTCCTTGTTGGGAACCACGGACTTAGGGTGTTACTACGTTTTACGATAAAGATTACGAAAAGAGGATTACCTTGTTAATGGTTGATTCCACGCTCTTCTATTGTATTCCCAAATTCCCTTGAGCAAAGTGTGGCCTCCGTCTTCTCAAGTTATCCTCTCTTCTTGCTCCTTGGTGCCTACAATATGTTTTCACCCAATCCCAAGCAAGAAGAGAATAAGAATATATATAGGCTACAATAGGGACCATGGATAATTAGGTTGGGCCTTCTAATTACATCTTGAGCCTAGCCCAATGTAATTAAATATTAATTCAATCCACTAAAGAATTAATATTTACACTACCTTTCCTAATACCGTAATTTAATTAATTCGGTTCCAATATTATTTGCTTATTAAATTCCCCATGTCTATGTGTCCATCCATCTGACTCATATCGCTTCCACATGCTTGTCAAAAACCTTGGTTGGCAAGCTCTTTGTGAAAGGATCTGCTCAGTTGTCTTCTGATGATATGTGAGCCACAACTATATCCCCTCGCTTTACGATTCCTCGTATGAGATGATACTTACGTTCAATATGTTTAGCTGCTTTGTGGTCTCGCGGTTCCTTTGAATTTGCCACAGCACCAGTGTTATCACCTCCCAAAGTAAAAACATATCCCGAGGTTGATTTCCTCTTATCCCTATCTGATTGGAAATTTGAATCAGTATATCCCAAAGGAAATAGATCTGAGGCCTTGTAAATTAACATATACTCCTTAGTCCTTCTCAGGTACTTGAGTATAGTTTTTACTGCACTCCAATGTTCCTGACCTGGGTTCGACTGATATCTATTAACCATGCCTACAGTAAAGCAGATGTCAGGCCTCGTACATAACATAGCATACATTAAGCTTCCACATGCTAAAGCATAAGGAACTGTTTTCATGCTCTCTATATCCTTAGGTGTCGAAGGACACTGCTTCTTAGATAGAGCAGCTCCATGCTTAAAAGGTAGAAAACCTTTCTTGGAGTTCTGCATGTTAAAACGAGCTAATACTTCATCAATGTAGGGCTCTTGAGATAAAGCCAACATCCTTTTCTTGCGATCCCTTATAACTTTGATCCCAAGGATGTATGCCGCTTCACCTAAGTCCTTCATGTCAAATTATTTGAACAACCATGCCTTTACTGATGACAACATCTCAATATTGTTTCCAATGAGTAAAATATCATCTACATATAGTACTAGAAAAACCACTGCATTACCTTCACTTCTCTTATACACGCACGATTCGCTTGGACTTTGATCAAAATGAATATTCCAGTCTCTAGAAGCTTGTTTAAGTCCATAAATAGACCTTGTTAGGTCACACACACACTGTAGAGGGGGTGAATACAGTGTATAGTACACTCAAATCGAACTTTAAGAACTTAAGTAACAGAAAACAAACTTTATTGAAACAATAAACTCTATTACAGTATGGAACTGTTACCTCTCAGTGATGAACAAATATCATGAGAGCTGCTAGGGTTACAATGAATAATCTTCTCTAATGATGATAACACTTTTAGTGTAAACCCTATATTTGTGTTTATATACTACACAGTTATAAGATAATTGCTAATTGATATGGAATATAATTTTGCTTCCTAAAATATATCAATCAGATATCTTTTCTTCCAAGTATTCCATTCTTTACGGAATTCCTTCTTCATGCATATCTCTTCTTATTTTTATCTTGATCTTCTTTCCTTTAATCAGCTACTGTCCTTATCTGATTGTCCTTTAGCACTTAAGTTCTGATATCTATCTTCTGATGATTATCTCCTGATAACATACGTACTGATATCCTTAAGTCCTGACTTCCAGTATAAGTACTGATTAACAGTTAAGTACTGATTTATCCAGTTCAAATAAGATCTGAAAGCTAAACATAAAACATATTAGCCATGACATTATCAAATATATCTAACAATCTCCCCCAACTTGTAAATTAACATAATATACAAGTTTAACAGATATTTGATGATGTCAAAAACATTAAGTACAAATGCATGAGAATTAGACTAGATAACTACAACTTATAGTCCTTAAAGCTTTTACCAATTTCAACTTCTGATAATAACTTCAGTCTGTATAAATATCAGAATTTAAGCAGTTGTAGATCTTCAACTTGGCTTCATCATTTTCTGATCTCTCTGATGTCAGGAGTTGTTCTGAGATAGTTCTTCAACAAACATTTCTCAGCATATCTTAGTTCATCAATCATTCTCCTTTTGACATCTTTAAGTTCTGCAGTATCTTCACCAGTTTGAAAGATTGCAGCTCTGAGATCATTGATCTTTGCTTTTCTCAACTCCTGATCTAGTCTTATGACATAAGCTTTGTCAGACTCCATATTGAATTCAAGTCCCTTAATACCAAGATATGTTCTGATCTGTGCAGTATTAGGCTTCATATCAACAATATCACCATTGTGATCTCTGTACTTTGGAACATATATGCTGTCAGACTTAACAGAATAAAGCCTTTTCTGTCTCTGAATCTGTTCTTTTAAGTAGTTTGCAGCAGTCGCTGTTATTCTGTCATCCACTTGAAGTAAGAAAAGTACATGCTCCAATTCTTCAAAATACTTCAATGGAATGGCATTTTGTCTTATATGATAAACCCTACCATCTGTCATGAAATACAACATGATGTATTCTTTCAAGTAGGTATGGTAAACCATCTGTACAGATTCCAGTTGATTCAATCTCTCAGGAGTTGCTCCAATACCTGGTTCACTCAGGGAAGTTGGATCATTGGTAGTGTTGTGTACTCTTCTTTCATCAGCACTTCCCAATCCAGTTTTATCTCTAGCTTCCTTTCCAGTAACTACTCTTGCTTCAAAACCACTTGCAGTAGTCTTCAAAGATTGAGTCTGTTTTGCTTTAGTGAATCCTGGTAGGAGTGTCTTTGATCTATTTTCTGATATCAAGTTAACTTGAGCTCTGTCAGAGGTTACTTGCTTCTTCTGAATATCAGAACTTACAATTTCTTGACTCTGAACAACTTGAGCCATGTCAGAGGTTGTTTTAAGAACTTTTTTTGAAGTCAGAGCAAGATCATCCTTTTCATCAGTAATTTCTTCTTCCTCAGGAGGTACATAAACCTTGATAGGTTCACCAACCTTTTCTTTACCCTTGGATCTTGGATCTATCTGTGGTTGTGATCTAGCCAACATTGCTTCAGTATGTGTCCTTTCTTTGATCACAATGCTTTTGAGTTTTGGAAGTGAATTTTTACCAGAAGCTTCAGATTTAGATGTGACTTTCTCTGATTTAAGTCTAGCTTCTTCTTCCTTTAAACTTTCCAAGTCCATTCCTGGATTTTCTTGAAAAAATAACTGTCTTGACATTTCCTCATCAAGATCTAGAAGTTCATCAGAACTTATCCTTTTACCAGCAGCAGAACTTATTCTTTTCCCAGTATCAGAACTTGTCCTGTGACTAGCTTGTCTCGATGTAAACCTTCTACCTTGACTATGACCGCTACCCATTCCAGAGTATCCTTGATCATCATTTCCATCATCCTTTCCTTGCAGTGTCTTGTTAGTGTTGCATTTGGACTTAATTACCTTCTCCCCCTTTTTGGCATCAACAGGTAGTAAAAGAGAGATAAGTAATTCCACTGAGGATTGGATTTCAGTAAGTTGCGATTGCTGAGAAGCTTGATTTATCAGAATGTCATCAATCTGAGCTTGTTGTTTCTCTTGAGTTTTCTCAATATAAGCAATCCTGTCAATGGTAGGTTGAAAGAACTTTTTCTTATCAATTTTCCAAACTTGTTCTTGTTTGATAAAGTTCTCCTGAATCTTGTGTAGCTCTGCATGAGTAGTTGAATGAAGACCTTGTAGATGTTTAATACTCAATGCAGTGACTCTAAGCTGGGTTTTTAAATCATCAGAATTTAACATTTCATCAGCTTTAGTCAAGTGCTCAGCAAGATGTATTGCAGTTGGAACACATGAAACTGAGTTCCATTCCTTAGTCCACTCCTAACCTGCAGGAGTTTCACTCCAAGGTACTGGTGCAGCCCAGGTAACAAACTTCTTTACCAGTTCAGACTTAGGAAGAGTCTGTTAAGGAGTATGTCCTGAAGGACCTGCTTCATCAGCATCTACAGTTGGAGCAGCATCACCAGTATCTCCGGCATTTGCAGCATCAGAACTTAAAGAATCAGTATCTTCTGATAAGACAATAGTGTGAGTAGCAATGGAGGCTTCAGCATCCTCTAATTACTGATCTGATACTAAGTTCTGATCAACAGCCATATACTGATGCTCACCTAAAGTCTGATCATCAGCATCTTGATGCAGAGAAGGTATTGTTGATAACTCTGGAGTTTGAACAGCATCAGTAACAGGTGTTGTGGAAGGATTATTTGTTGTTGGAGCTTCTAAGAGAAATACTTCAGACACAACCAAGTGTTGAACATCAATATCAGCACTTGTGCCTGGATCAACAAGAGACACAGATGGTGAGTTAGCCTTGTCAGATACAGCTTCCTGAGATGGAGTTGATGGAGAAGAAGTGACTGGAGCAAATTCCTTGTCTTGTGAGATCAGAGATTCCTGATCCCCTTCCTTAGCTGCTTCCTCTTCATCATCTAAAACTGGCCTTTGTGCCCTCTATTTCTTGTATTTCCTTGTTGATTTGGATTCCTTGGGAGTTTCAAGAACTGTCATTCGTCTAAGCCTCTTGAGAAGCCTAGAACCCCCAATTTCAGAATCCTTCTGAGAAATCTCTTTCTCAGCTTTAGAAACAACAGGTTCTCTAGAAGAAACCTGTTCCTCAGAATCGGATTCATCTCTCAATACAATCCTCCTTCTCTTTTGAGATGTTTGAGGAACATTCTTTGTCCTCTTTGGCTTGGAAGATGAA